>NW_005187460.1:2268933-2276746 GCF_000239375.1 Pundamilia nyererei
GTTGCCTACGTAAACCAGAGCCACACCTGCTCCGGTGGAGGAAGCATAAATTCACCTGCAGAGCCTCACTGCTTCAGTCACATACCTGGAAAAGGCTGAGCTAGTTTGACTGCAGCTCCCAAGCACCCATCTGTGCTGTCATTATGGAGGCTAAGCAGTATCCCATAAGCATCCATCTAGTTGGAGTACTGCAGAAGGAAAAGACCAAAGTAAGCAGCAAAGGATTTTTCACTTTCCTGGTTCTATGTGTGGGTATTTTTATTAAATAAAATGCGTGCCTCTCCTGAGAAAAGCTGCCTTTTCTTTTCCAGTTTTACAAGACTTCTGTGCTTTGGTCCGACGAGAGCAGTGTTGTGATTTACAGACGCTTTCGAGAATTCATGAAAATGCACGTGAGTATAAAACACCTTCTTTCTTTTGTTTTTTCCAAGTTGCACATATCCAGGTAAATTTTGTTTTGTTACTCAAATTATTTCTCACAGAAACAACTGAAGAAAGCATTCCCACCTGCAAACAAGCTGAGAAAATCTGACAGAATTGTCCCCAGATTTCGAGGTATGTTCGGGTCATGTAGACCACACTTGCTGCTTTACAAGAATCGCATGGTTCACTTAAAGACCGATGGGATTGTAACTAAAATCGTTCTCTGGGATTTCAGAGGGGAGGGTGAAGCAAAAAAGTCGAGGGAAAGCCCCAACCAAGTCACTGGTGCGCCTGAAATATTTGCAGAAATATTGCAATGCAGTCCTGTCCTGTGACCAGCGAGTGTCTCAGTCTGCAGAGCTCATCCAGTTCTTGAACCCTAAAGAGCAGGACCTGCAGCCGGACTTTGCCAAAAACGGGTACGGCTAAACATTTATTACACAATAAATGTTTTATAATAGCTTTTAGTTAAAGTTACCCACACAGATCTAATTTAGGGACCGTAACATTTGCAAAATCTTGTATCTGCAGGTTCAATCTTCTGAGTGCACGAGTACATAAATAAATATGTATAATGCAAGATGAATGCATGACTCTGACATTGTGCACGTCTGTGTTGCTCTTCCTCCTCAGCATCATCATCATGCCCCCGGAGGATGAACTCAGAAGCGAAGGACTTCACGCAAACGCCGGTGAAGTGACCCGGCCGTTTATCACAGAAGCATACACGTGTGTCGCCCCGTATGAGACCAAAGACTCCAAGAACAAACCTTTGAAAGTGGCCAAGGGTGACAAACTCGATGTGGTCATCAAAGACAAAGGAGGTGAGCCGACAGCTTTCAGTTAACACGGATAACTCAATGTGAGCAGTAAAATGCATGTTTCTGGTGATTCAGGATGGTGGCTGGTGGAGACTGAAGACAGGCGGATGGCCTGGTTTCCTGCACCCTATCTGGAGAGGACAAATGATGATAATGAAGATCATGAGGAGATTCCTGAAAAAGGTACACATAGTTACAGTTTTTCTTGTACCCTTTCTCACGACATTGCACTCTCATTATGTATTTCCTCATTCAGTGAATATCATTCATGTTGCAAAGCATTATGTCTAATCCTTCATTCTCTCTCCAGGAGCACTCTACACTGCAGTCAAGAGCTACAAGGCCACCAAAACTGACGAGGTGACCGTAACCATAGGTGCTGTGGTGGAAGTCCTGCAGAAGTCTGAAAATGGCTGGTGGCTCGTCAGGTATTCTAGCCTGGGCTGAAACGTTTATTTCAAGTCATTTTGTTACAGATTCTTGCAAGCCATGAGAGTTGCAGCCACCCAGATCTTTCTCTGTGACTGCCAAAAAGCCAGAAACACAGGTTGGGTCGCATGAACATTAGTACGCAATGATGAACAGCTGATAAAAGAAAAGACAGGCTCAGTGAGTGTCACTGCCCTGTCAACCAATCAACAGAGGCAACTCAAATGAGATGAATAATCTATTTTAAGCACAGACAGTTAATGACCGATTACGTTTTCATGGTAATTTCCTTTGAAAAAGAAATTTAAATCTCTTCCGAATTTAAAAAAGAATAAATAGAAGAATTTTGTACCATAGCACAGCCTGATTTAACTGGATTTCTTTCATAACATCGGTTGTCATGGCTTAAAGTAGCACAAAAGACCTGACACTTGTTATGTAGCCATGTATGTGGAAATAAAAGAACGATGCATGATTTCCAATTTTAAATTACTTTGATTTCTTCATTCTTGTCATCTAACAGATCCAGTGGGAAAATAGGTTACATTCCCACCATGATACTGCAGCCCCACCGCTACCCTCATATTCAGAACGCTTCCCATCACCTGGATCAGCGCCGCCACACTTCCCTTCTCGTTCCATCCTCGAATCTGGAACAGCACTCCCAACTGAGCCTCTCCCAAGGAAGCCTGCTGCAACATCCCCCCGTAAGGTCTTCGTCACCTCTCCTGATCCTGCCGGAGAGTAGGCAGAGGTCTGTGTCTCTTGAGGTTTTTTCTGAACAACCTCATGCACAGCCTGCTGCAAACAGTACCAGTGCTGCTACCGATATCTCCACTTCACCCACCTCTCCCTCTCACCCTCCTCCGCCCGTGATCACGGTGAAGATGGATGGAGAGGACGAAGAACGCGTCCTCTCCAGGAGTCAGACGGAGGATAGTGAGGAGAGCTTTATGAGCGACAGCACCGACTTCAGCTTCAGTGACGACTCCAGCTTTAACTCGTCCCTGAACCTGAGCCCCACTGCCAATGATGAATGGCTGCGTCTCAGCCGCACACCTCCACCGGGGACGAGCAACACCCTCAGCCCAACGAGCGGCCCAGGGGGGAGGCTGATCTCGAGTGTCTCTGATCCCACGCTCTACAAATCACCCAAAATACCCAAGGTGCCACCCAGACCGGGCACCCAGGAGATCCTCTCCCGGTGTACTTCTGTCACCCGCAAGAATGCAGCAAAAGGTGCTCTGTCACCCACACAAGCTGAGATCATCAGCCGATAAAGTTCCTGTTTGAAAAATAAAGCTTTATTTTTGTCACTGTTGGAGTAAAAAGTACAGAAGAACAACTGTTCTTTTGTTTTAGATGATTAGATGAATATGTGATAGCTCCTGTATCATCACCACTTTGACCAATCGATCATTTAACATGCCTCGTTTTATTTTCCATACTGGAAGCCTTGTGTTGTGCCTTATATGCATATAGTCTGTGTAGATTCCACAAACGATGGCTCATCTGCTCATTTTGACTGCAGGAAAAGTAAATGTTTGTCTGCATACCAGTGTGTGGAAGTTGTTTAAATTCCTGTTGAAAAACCTTCGCAGCCTATCCTGCCGCCTGCGCGTGTGGATAGTCAACACAGAACACACACTTCATTATCTGATCTGGGTGCACTCGTGTTACTGAGTAGCTGAGAGCAAATAAAAGCATTTTGGGGAACTCAACCTGTTTGTTTTGGCATGTTTCACATCTAAACCTTGTTTCAAACACATGAAGTTAGAAGGAAAATGTTGCAGTTCGGTTTTGAATGTCATAAAATCAGAGGCTTAGAGGACAATCTCGCCCTTGCTTGGGTTTCCTCCAAGAGCGCCGGCTTCACCTGTCATTTAAAAGCATGATAGGTTTACTTCTTGATTCCAACAGTCAACTAGGGTTAAAACTCTAGTTGAGCTGGTTTATTCAAGACTGACATTTCCCATAATGGAACTAATAATACACCTTTAGACATCCTGCTTTTGCTTTCATAGCTTCAGCTTGTTTTACACTTTCAGGGGCCTGTGCTGCAAAAACCCGGATGAACCAGGAAGATAAAGCTGTATCTAAACTAAAGGACATTTTTCAGCCGTTTTCCATGCTGAGCATGAATCCTCAAGAACTGCAGTCCTTATATAAAGCCTGCCAGGAAACCACAACTCGTGCTGGCGCTCACTCACATAGCAGATGGTCTGGTTCTTGTGCATTTTAGGCACTTTATAAAACATGCCTCATTCACCTATTGACACACATTTGTATGAATGTGTGTCAATGGGTGAATTGACACACTTTTTTCTACGCCTGTGCATCAAGTGAATGCCATGGGTTCAAATTTAATTTACTCCCTTTGTAGCTATTTTATTTTAATAAAAATGTGACTCCTTTTAAATCAAACATTGTTTATTTTATTAACATTTGCAGAGAAAACAAAATACTCCACGGTTACATGAGGAAACTGCTGTCTGGGTTACATAAAAGTGTGTTCATTTAGTTGAGCTGGTAGATCAGGACATTGCACTACTGCAGAACAACACAATGGCATGTGGTGAGTGTGAAGATGGTCCAGGTTTCCTCCTCCTGCACGTCCCCTTTTCCTCTTTTTTGTCTGAAGAAGTCAGGGTCATTAAAATCTGCATGGAGGAGCTGATGCTTTGGCACATGACTCAAAGTCTGTAGAGAAGCCGTCCTAACAAATGTTATCATTTCACATCTGAACTGTCTCCAGCTGCCAATAATCTGAGATAAGAAAACCTATTGTTTCCAAACTGATTCCTGTCAGCTGGCAAAAGTCTGGCACTGTTGAGCCGAAGAAACCGGGAGACCTTTTGTCTTTTTAACTGTCGTTTCCTCCTCCTGGTCTTCCTCTTCAGAGCTCTCCTCGCTCTCAGAGTGGTGCTTGCCGTTAGTTTTGTGGCTTGCTCCGTTTTCCACTCGCCCGTTGTTGGTCGAGGCTTTGTTGGTGGCACTGACATCCTCGAGCTCCTCTTCATCTTCAACACAGGAATCTGGATCTTCGTCTTGTTCACCGTCGCTGTCGTTGCCTTCGTCTCGTCTCTCGTCGCTGCCGCTCTTTTTCTCCTTGTCGATCACAAAGAAAGGCTGAGCCTGTGCCAGAGGTGTCGTATCCATGTCTTCATCTTGGCCCGTACTGGAGAAGATATAACAGCATAAATTAGGCTGACAAACTAAAAATATTTTCATTTAATAACCTCACATAGCATGTTTCCAGCTATGGTTTAAGGCTGCTCCTGCACTACATTTGGAGAGCCAAACGGTCAAATATGCCGTTAAAAGTTGACACCTCATTTAGACAACTGTTCATGTCAGCGGTTCTTCATTCTAATCAGATTGGAAAACAAAACAAACACAAACTTAAATCTGATTTTGTGGTGAAATTTTCCTTTAATATAACAATTTGCTTTGAAACCACAAACAAGCAGCACGAGAGTCAATATTAGAAAGGTGCCAGTGTTGTTTCGGAAACACCGGGATTCAGTCAACATTCAGCGCGGTGATTTGTCAAAGCGTTGAGAGCAGAGTCTCACCTGGACGGCGCTCCGGCCACTCTCATTTTCTGCCACATGTAGTTCAAGAACATGGAGGCCTGCAGCAGACGCCCAATCCTCTGCATGTGTCTCTCTGTGGGGAAAATGACCATAAATAAATAAAAAAAAAAGTAAAAAGTCTGTTAATTTACAACAGTTATTTTTTCCATGTAGGAAAATTGATTGTACTCATGTATATCATGTTTAATAAACATGGCATGAAGACCAAAACATCCTTTTTTCTATTGTCTATCCAGTTTCTCTAATTAACCACATACTACAATCAAACCCCTGCAGTCTGAACTCTTTACATAACATTGCACACACCTAATTTTCACAGAACGCTACAAGGAAAGGGCCACACTTGCAGTTTTCATTCCTTTAACTCTAGTGTTCTATTCCGTATATGAGACACTTATTTGTACGTTTCTGAGTGTTTCTAAAGTTTAGATCAATCTGTGGCCACTTTGAGTAAATAATCACAGTAAAAGCTTTTTCTTCTTTTTTGTCTGATGCAGTTTGGGTCTCTGTTCGTCAAAGCACTCGTTCCCCCTCCTAACCTGTGTATGGAATGAGGCCCTCAAGGTGTGATCGGGCTCCCTGGTACTGCAGCAGCTCTTCGGGGGGCAGGTGTGTGAGGAGCACCTGTAGGACAGCCTGGGCATTCAGGCAGTTCCTGGCATTGGCGTTCCACACCACACAATAGCGCAGAAGTGACTCTGAGTGGATCCAAGAAAACAGAAGAAAGAAAGAAGGAAACTTCTGTATCACTGTCTGAAATGACAGGTATTGGTATTGTGTAAAAACGCAGTCATTCTCTTTTTAACAGGCTACCTTTTTGATCCTGTCGAAGCTTCAGCAGCGTCTTTTCCAACAGCTCGGAGCTATTCTCTCCTTCACGGATCGCTGGAAGCAACATGGGACAACTAGTCAGAGTCAGCAGACAGTCTGTTCATATAGGGTCTGACACATGGACTCAGCAAACTCTCCCCAGAGTCCATCCATTCAGCTGTGTCGATAGCTCAATGTTTGTCTCACTTACGGCTGTTCTTGGCAATGGCACAGTTTTGTCTGGTGCCATCTGAATGTCATGATTTCTCAAAAAAACAAACTTGCAGCCAGTGACATGAAGACACCTCCAAAGCAAACTGTGAAACACCAACTATGAACCATTTTATTTTTGTCCAACTATCCTGGTGTGTTCAAATTATACTATAAACAGTGGAAGGATTAAACTACCAAACAAACCAAAAAACTCCTTCTGTGGAAGCCAATCAAACATGCTGTGAAAAATGAGCATTGCTGTTACAAAACAGGACATTTTCTTCCATTTCGATGAAATTGCTTTGTACTAACACAAATAACTAGTGCAGCAAATCCAAAATACTGAGACGTTACAGCTTCAGATTAACAATATGTCACTGCAGTTTTAACTACATGTCACTGAACAAAAGAGAGTGAGCGCAGAAACAAGGTGTGTGTTATTATATGTTCACAGACCCACTGTTTGCCAGAGCTGCATGTGTCAGTGCTCGAGTGACTCAACGTTTAAAACAAAGCAGCCGTACAGAAGAAAAATAACAACATTCAGGTAACCACAGGTGAAAAGCTAAAGGACAGGCGTAGATGAGCATCTAATTTGGACTTTACATGCACACAGTTAATCAAAGTCAGACACTAAAGACCAAAGTGTGATAGATCCGTGTGACAGAGTCGGTACCTTTGATAACAGTGAGCACAGTGTGAGGCTGGTCCAGTGAGATGGCGAGACCCAAGGCCTTCAGATATTTCTTCCCGTGGAGCAGATTGGACAGCTCTTGCTGCCTTCAGACACAACAAACATACAGGTGTGGGTTCGTAGGCAGAGACACAAACACACACGCACACACCTGTACATACTGCAGGGAATTTGTATCATGATCACTTACTGACAGCCTGTAGGCCTCTTTTTCCCCATCATAACAGAAAAAGTTATTATAGCTCATTGCACAGACTATCCATTTACCGTGGACTCACTAATGGTGGAAACATAGGAACTTTCCTGTCATTTATTTATTTTTCTGTCAATTACTTTGGAGTAATATGAATGGAAATGAGGGTGGGCAGTCTGTATCAATAGGGAACGCTGTAAAACTTAATAAAGAAAGAAAATATAGTTAAAAATGATTGTTTCAGATAGTTGATGAACTGTGGGCCGGAATTTGTGGGAATCATGCAAAGCTACTTTAGCAAGAATAAAAACATGGAGCTGAAATGTACTCTTTAAAAGTGCAAATTAACATTTAATACAGAAATAAACTCTTTATTGTTTCACATACTGCAAACCTAAAGTTTTTTGTGCTTATCAGAACAGCAAAGCACGCACTCCCACACTCATACTTTACTGACAGCTTTGACCTGCGAACCTCCACAGCCAAGCAAATCACAAAAACCATCTGAGGGACTTGCTGACAGGCAGGATGTCAAAACAGATGGAAAAACAAAAGCAGATCATGTCTGAGTGATGTTGAGTGATCCTTTCCACACGCCTAAAAGCAAAACAAAGAGTGTGTCCACCCCTGCAGA
>NW_005187460.1:2277533-2290076 GCF_000239375.1 Pundamilia nyererei
ATTGTATAATTGTGACGCAGTTTTTAGGTTAAGTCATAGAGAAAATAGCAACACTAATGGAAAAACAAGTGAAACTCTTCGTTTCGGTGGTCAGTATTTGTTTAGAAGACTGACTGCTAAGTGTTTAAGGCCAAAGTTACCTTCCCTTCTTATTCCCTATCCAGCTGGAGGCTAGCAGCCGAATGCTACTTACCGACCACACGGTGATGTTAGAGTCTGCTGAGCCAGTAACCATCTTGTCATCCTTGCGACTGGCGTGGAGACCCCACACTTTGTCCTGGTGGGCATCCAGTGTCTTCACACACTCATTGGTCTTGATGGTCCACAGCTTCACTAAACCATCGGAGCCACTATGGAAAACAATTATTAATTACTGTGTGGAAACCAGACACAGCATGAAAAACTGACATAGCTACCATTATGTCATTTGTTGGGTTTCCACAGTCATGCTTTGAAGCCTTGAAATGAGTATATCCGCTGTTGCCACAGTCAGACCACGGATCAGGATACGTCTGACTGTGAAACCACTGTCTAATGATTTGTTGATTACAAGTCATTCACCAATGTATTTATAATATGTGATCCTCCTTTATGAAACATAGTATGACCAAGATTTAAGAGACAAGCTAGATTTTTTTTTAATAATCAATATGACCCAAAACATGTGAGCGAACCCACCAGACCTGATGTTACTGATTTACAGTCCAGTTCTCGTGTAATTTGGCATACGTTGTCATTTTCTCCCCGTTTCCCTTCCTTAAAAACAGCTTCTTGACACTCTACCCTTCCACTGACCATTTCTGATGAGACTTCAGTGAACAGTAGTTGGATCAACAGAAAGGCCAGTGCATCTCACAGATCCTGTCTCCCATATTTGCTGAATTTTTCCCTCCCCTCATCGACCTGACTTTCAGATACTGCAAACCTGCTGTAGATAGATTCTTCTGTCCTCCACTTATTTCCTGACTTTTTTAAGGACTCACTGCAAATCACAGCAAGTTTTTTAGCTCATAGCACTTTGGAAATAAACTTGTTGGTGCAAAAGCACTTTTTAAAAAAAAATTTTTATTAAACGTGGTATTATATTGGTTCTCTGTTATCTATAATTATGAGTTAGGTGTCGTTTTATGCTTGAATTATTCATTAGGTCAGTGTCAAGTGACTTTACAAATAAGAAAAAAAAAAACATTTTCCTGAAAATGGTCAGCTACAAGGATTGAACTGAAAAAATTAGCCAATATCCAGAAAAATCCTTTGAATGACGTTCAGAAAGCTGGGAGAACTGTTGCTTTAAGACCACATCTAAAAATTACAAGAAAGTCCGGCTCTTTGGAGGAAAAAGAAATAAAGAAATGAGGGCTGGTTAAAGATTTTTCACTGTACTCTATTATGATTTCTTGTATTCTTGCAAACAACAGGGAACAATAAAGATGGAAACAAAGATACAATTAATGGTTCCCATAATTTTCTCAATCTCTGCCATCTATAAACACCAAACCTCTGAAAGATATTTCTCACTGAGACACAGACAAGCATCTCGACATTTCAGCTTTGGTTTTAAATTACAGGGTTTGTTTCATTGTCTTACTATAAATGTGGAAGCTTTGCAAACTACGACAGATTCATATCTGAAATAAGATGAGAAACAAAGCCATGATTTTTAAAGTCTGGATTGGGCATTCACATCGATCCGCAGCGTGGGCGTGTATTTGGTTTCGTGTTTGGTGCGTTTACCTGGTGAGCAGCTGAGTGCCTCGGCTCACAAAGATGACCTTAAGAACCGATGCATCGTGGCCCTCAAATGTCTTTAAAAAAGTAGTAAGAACAAGGAATATAGCTACAAATTAGACCTCACTAATGTCTGAACATGATTACTTTTATGCAACACCATAAGACTGCTGTGATTCTGACACGTGCACAGTAAATGTCCCACCTTGAGGCAGCTGAAGTCTTGCAGGCTCCACAGCTTGGCTGTGCCGTCTGCAGAGGTGGTGGCCAGCACTTGGTCCACAGGAGAGAAGCAAACGGCCCAGACGCCACGACGGTGGCCCCGAAACACCCCCAGCAGGCTCACTGTTCCCTCCCCCGTCAAGGACCACAGCTTGGCTGTGCGATCCTGGGAACCTGAAGCCAGCAGCTTGTCATTGGGTGATACGGCAACACTGTTTACATCCTGGAGACATGACGTGGAAGGTAGAGGAGAAAAGGACCAGACGTTTTAACAAAACTGATGAGCTTCCTATAAATGAAGGTTTGAATGAGTACATTTTTTTTTTTTAAAAGACTGAAGTAATAACTGAATTGGGATCAACTAATGTGATAAAGTTTCCAAAGAAATTCATGATCTCCACTCCTGTTGCCACACCGCCTGCAGTTCCACCTTACTCTTGAGTAACCAATATCCTACTTCGGTTTAACCTGGTATAAAGAAATACGCATAGCACACTATTAACTGACTTTTAATTGCTCTATTATGCTGCCAAGTAAGATGAGGGCAGGTGTAGCAGGAAAGATTACTTTCCAGCATCGTCCTGAATTATTCTGCATTTCCTTATCAGAAGAGGCCAACTTGCTTAAAGCTGTTTACATAACTGGTGGCTGACTCACCAGTCTGTGTGTCTTATTATACACAACATCTGTGGAGTTATTTAAAAAAGAAGCATCATAATCTAAATTCTTCTTGTTTTAAATTATATTTAAATAACAGTTACTGACTCGCAGTCATATGGCTCCTCTAACCTTCCTGAGTCAGGTGTTTTGCAGAATATGAAGATGCCACAGTGAAGCCTTTAAACAAAAAGAATTCAAGGGATGAGTGGGTAAGTGGGTAAGTAAGACATATTTACCCATTAGTCTAATACAGAGAGATGGCCAGTCTTTACTCGTGTTTTCTTGGCTTCCTGCAACTATAATATGAATGCTTGTTATAAGTCACAGTAATTGACCAAGTCAAAATGTTGAGTGACTAAAGTTAAATTGTACTTCTCAGGGAACCAGACAAATGAAATTTTATTTTGGGCAGTCAGCAAACCCTTCAAGCATTTTTTTTTATAAATCAGATTTGACTGGTGATTCTTTACATGTGGTTTTTATATCCTAGAGACCACTGATTATGACTCTCTCCTTAATTTATTTAGACCTAAGCTTTAAAATAGCATCCCAGTTCCCAAGATGGCAGCTACACTGTGACCGTGAACCTGTCCTGCAACGTTAATGTGCTGGACAAAATGGACAAGATCTTCTTGGACTGTGACCAGAACGTTCTGCCTTGTACCTTATCATGTGCTTTCTCTGTGGCGCGGGCAGTTAGCTGATGGATGCCTCCCTCTGCAGAGCAGTCTGCAGGTAGATCCCACACCTTCACGGTACAGTCCTGACTACCAGTCGCAACGAATGATGCCTTCATCCTAGGCACAAGCACAAAGACAAGGGCAGATGCACATACAGTCATTTCCCCCTTCAATTTGTATCTGTGTAGTCACGTGTGTAAAGAAAACCAGCTTATTAGACGGCTTGCAGGCGGAGTGTTACCTGGAGCAGGAGATGGAGCCCACAGCGTTGGTGTGGCCGGAGCCCTGGGCCACACATCGCACCTGACCACTGTCACTGTCCATATGCCACACACGCACTGACCTGTCCTACAGATGCAACATACAAATGTTACTGCTGACCTAATAAAGGGGGGATAGCAGCTTTTGGTCACATATAATATATAATTCTTCGTTCTTTCTTTTAACCGTACCTTTGCACAACTTGCAAAGAGAGATCCTTTTTTGAACACATCCAGTGTGAGGACCGTATCTGAAAAAGATAAGCAGATAAAAAAAATAAGCAGAGATAAAAATCTACCAACCTGCTCAGCAAGTCCCAAAGCTGAGACAACCACATTGTGTCACCTCTGAATTCTTGCGCAAAAACTTGGCAGGAACTTCATTTCTGTTCTTCCAACCTTACTTTAAAAACAGCTGTCCTTAGACTTTTACTTTCTTTTTATTATTAGATTTTGTGCTATACTACATTACGTACATTGTAAGTCTGTTGCAGTTACATCCCCTACAAATAACTATGATGACTTGTTGGCATATGGCAGAGATGTTAAACATAACTGAGTCCTACAGTTGAAATTATAATTATTTATCCTATAATAAGATATCTCAGGAATTAAATGTTTAGTTAAACTTAATTTACATTGAGAGAAAGAGCCGTTTCACTACTCAGGCCCACTCATAGTGGGCTATATGTGGCCCATCATGTAAAATGAGTTTGACATCCCTGATTTAGTGCTTCTCTAATTCCATGTGGTTGCTGGAGCCTATCACAGGCTGCATCCTAAGCAGGTCATCAGCCAATCAAAGGCTCAACACAGAGACCGACAGCTGCACACTCACAATCAAACCTACAGCCAATTTAGAAACCCCATTTAAACTGACATGCATGTCTCTGGACTGTAGTTTGCTGTACATGAACACACATACTGTAGGTGTTTCCACATGTAAGCATACACACATACTGCCCTCTGCTGGCGACTCACCTGTGTGTCCATAGAGGATCTGGCAGCTGTTGGTGAGCAGCTCAAAAACCTTCAGCTGGCAGCTGTTGGTGGCCACCACGATGTGACTGTCACCTTTTCCCAGAAACTTCACGTCCAGCACCTCGTCACTGTAGCCCACAAACTGAAGCGGGAGGGTGAATAGAGCAACCGAGGAGAGAGTGACCGTTAATTCTAATACGCAGATACACAGAACAGCAAAAAATAGAAACATAGTGAACCTTCTGAGATGATACCAATGTTTAAAATAACAATTACAAAGCTGGTGATGATATATTTTATTATTTTTGTAAGATTGTTTTTTACTTCTCTCTTTCTGTGTACCAGGGAAACAAACAATTCCATAAAATTGGATTTATTTTTAATGTGTATGTAAAAGTAAGAAAAAGAAACAACTAACAGATGTTTGAAGCTGTAGTGTGATGTCATGTAAGTATTGGACCTAAGCAGTCCACTAAGACGTGACCCCAGTACCCACTTGCTGCTGTGTGGTGAGAGCAGGCAGCTGATACAGCAGTATGTTGTGCTCTGCAGTGACTGTGGCCAGTCTAGCTGAGGCGGGCAGGTGAAACAGGTATGTCAGACTGCGGGGGTTGTCGTTCTCATCCTCCTCAGAGGCAGAGGGGAGGGTGGAGGGAAGGGTCTGCGTGTAGACACAACGTGCCGTGCTGGCCTCCCACACCCTTAATACACCTAGGAGAAAGAAAGGAGAGAAGATGAGTGACACAGAGGAGATGAAGGACATTTATATAAATATTTGAGGTATTTAGCAGCCAGACCTTTGCTTCCAGCTGTGATGAAATGCAAGTCCTTGCTCTTTACTCCGATCTCAGCCAAGTCTGTACTTCCAGGAAGAATTACAACACCCTCCACAGCCTGTAAGATCATATACACACAAATAAAGCTCCAGTTTTCTCCCCAAATGAAGAGCACAAAATGTATTTAAGTTAAAATGAATCTAAATTGACGAGCTTACCTCATAGACTGGAACAGTTCTCTTGGCTTTGCGAGTTTTCAGGTCCCAAACTGTGCAGATCTTGTCTCTGCCAGAACTGAAAGAGCACAGGACTTTAACACACAGCGCTACACAAACAAAAAGGAGTCTGAGGTTGATTTAAAATATCACAGTACCTGACCATGGCGTTACCATCGGGACTGAAGCTAAGAGATGTCACAGCACTGTAGTGGCTCTGCAGGACACACACACACTGGCTGGAGCGCAGGTCCCATATCCGGATGCCACAGTCCAAAGAGGAAGAGAAAAGCTGCAGCAGGTCGGTATTTGGGTGGAACTGGACCAAACTGCACAAAGACACAAAATATTTCCTTTGTTTCTAGTTTCTTCATATTATTGTTAAATCCTGCTACATATGAGCATTTGTAAAAAATACTGGCAGCCACCAGTGCTACCTCTCAGCCTCCTGGTAGATAAACCCATTGGTATCAATTTGAAACTTCCACATTGCCTCTTTTAAGTTATCACATTAAAATAATTGGGACTGAGACAGGCCCAGGACATGCTGGCTTGGAAGCGCCTTTGTACCTGTTTAGTTTCCTGCCCCTGCAGCCCAGACCCAGATAAGCAGCAGAAAAATGGTATGATATATGAATATACATCATTTTAAGATGAGAGCCTGAGACTTACTGTACAACACCAGATGACCCTTTCAGGTTATGAGTGCAATACTGCTTCACCACATCCCAAAGTTTTATTGTGCCATCACAGCCACCTGCAGGTAAATAAATAGAAACAATATATATATATATATATACACACACACACACGTAGCAGATATCAGGGAGAAGCTTTTCTTTTTAATAAATCATGTGGTAGCTGACCTGTGGCTAGGAGAGTAGAGGTGGAGTCAAAGGTCATACTAGCTACGGGGACAGTGTGAATAGCCCTCCAGGACCGAGTGCAGTTAGCCTGCCTCCAATCCCACTGCTTAAGCAGCAGCGCCCGGCTGGCTGTTACCAGCATCTGTGGAGAGACACGAAGCAAAGACCAACTGAGTCCTGTTGTACAGGGTGACAGCTGAAAATACTGAAAACACAAATGTGACTGATCTAATGAGAAGTGACTCAGGCATTTCTGTACCTCATCATCACAGCTGAGAGCAAATGACGTGATGTCCTCTTGATCATCCTACCAGAGAAAAAAAACAACAACAAAATATTCAGACAGGAAACATGGAAGTACATTTTATTCACAAAAAGAAAGAAGACTGATAAATCACCAATGGCAATAGTTAGAATGAGGTTGTTGATATAAAGACAGTAAAGATGCAGTAGCCAAGGTTTCTGTGAGACAAAGGCTCATCACAGCAGGCAGTGCTGTTTAATTTGGCAGATCATTTGGGCTAGATGCCCTTCATGATGTAACCCCAAAGCAATTTGGATCTCTTTCCAAGATGAAACTAGAGATTTTTCAATTGTTAGATGTGCATGAGAATACAGATTCACTGTAAACATACTAGAGCAGATGTTTATGAAGGTTTATGAGATGTTTTACACGTCCAGCAGGGATGGAGCAATGAGGATCCGCTTTGTGGTTTCTCACAAAATCGCAAAAAAAACAAAACAAAAAAACCACCAAAACACAGTATCTCATTCTCTGACTGGGAGTTTATGAAAGAGTGTTTGGTGCACTGCTGTGCTAATATGCGCTGAGATAAAAAGAAGCATTTGAGATCCCTCTTGTTACAGTTTACCTGGAGAGGTAAACTGTAACAAGAGGGATTGAGGACACTGAGAAAAATCTTAATTTTTCAGTTAAAAAGGTAAGCGGACAATTTGGACTTTATCTCTTTGGCTCTGATCGAGAGCTGGGATGTCTGCGACACAACCTGGTTAGTCTTCTTTGTATATTACAGAGCAGCAAGGCACTAAGACAGGGAGTGATTTCTTCATGGAGGTAACTGCACACATAGGGTGTTTCTGCCATGGGACAAACTGGCAGGTATTACAACCGATGGCTATCTAAATGTGACAGGAAAAATGACAGGTGAAGGAAAAGAGTGACTGAAATTGGTATTTTCCCACTGAATCAGACACCAGGAGGTGTTGTATAAGTCACAGCTACAAATTAACCATGTTGTAGATATAACTAAAATAGTTAACTTCCCCAAAGCAAAAGAGCTGAATCACACTGTGAACAAAAACTCTGAATGATGAAAGTTTAACAAATCCAGATGATGTTCTGTCTGCTGAGATCACCTGTCTGCTGCCCTTCACATTTCAACCTTGGACACAGAACTTGACTGTAATGCACTTGTTCAAGTCCAAAACAAAACCAGATTTCCATTGCTCAACAAGAAATCAACAAATGCAGATAAAGTTATTAAACTACAGCTGCAAGTTTAAAGTCTTTTAAATGTTGAACAAACATGCACATTTTGTTCACAGCCATCTCTGGGGATGTTGAATAAACAGTGAAAAAATGTCTGTGCTTTTAGTTAACCTAATTCTCATCATTATTGCCCCATTGTAACATCTACTTTTACTGGGAGCAGTTTATACAAAATGAAAGAAATGCCAAGCTGAAGTCAGTTCAACTTTTTTGGCGCAGCCCTCCACAACAGACACAGGTTCTCATGTGGCCCTCTGGTAAAAATAAACTGCCCACCCCTGATGTTAGATGCTGAACTCACATGCTCAACACAGTGAATGATCTTCCCAGTGCTGATCTCCAAAACATTGACTCGAGAGCCACAGGTGCAAAAGATGTATTTCTCATCTTTGCTGATCTGAAAAAAAAAGGGGAGAGGTCAGATTTAATCTATGACATTAACCATAATCTTGGTTAATGTCATACAGACTTAAAACAGATGTGTGAGACTCTGAAAACATCTGTTTGTCATGATTATCAAGAAACAAAGTCAGGACTTTCTTGATTTTGCTGCACTTCCTGTATACCTTGTGCAATTCGCTCAACTTTATACCAGCGCATTGTTACAAAAGTGTCTAAAGTGTCACAAAAGACATTAATAGAAGCTTCACACACAGAGACACACACACACACATCAAAGCCGAGCACCCACCTGCACTTTTCCCCCTTTGTAAAATGGCTCGATCTTGCTGGAAACAGCATAACTGTAAAGGAACAAGAAAACGGCAACAGTGGATTCAACAACTTCATATAACACCTTAGCCTAGCTCGTGTTAGCTTGCTACATGATCTCCAGCTCACACGTGCAGAAAGCAAAACTCACTTGGTTTTGAACTGAAGGTTGGTATTTGCCATCTTGCCCGTGAGAAATGGCCCAAAAAAGAAGTGATGTAGAGAGTACAGGCGGCGTATACTACTTATTTCTCATGTCACACGTTGGCTACAGTCAACACCGCCATCCATCCCGCATGTTGACGGCATGGTCGCACACGTTGCACGTCATCTGAGCGCACGGCGCGGTGATTGGTCAGACTTCTGTTGTCAACAAATGAACGCACAAACACCAAACTGGTGGTTTTTAAACTTTTAATTTTGACAGTAAACTTTATATAAAGCAAGGGAAAATAATCAGATCTATATGCTTATAGTTTATTTATTTATTTATGTATTTATTTATTTATTTATTTATTTATTTATTTATTTATTTATTTATAATGTAGTTCCTGAGTATCACAACAATAGCAGCCGTGTGAACCATGAGTTTGGTGCTAGAACAGCAGGGAAACGACGCTCTCCCATTATGGCTTCGATTCTACAGTTTAGCCCACTGTTTTCATCTGTCGAGCGCGCGCGCACACACGCGGTCCCTCCTTCGTTGTTTAGTCAGGAATGTTCACGCGTGTTGTATTGATAACGCGGGTGTGTGTTACTTATGTGACATATGAGAGGATCGATATGCAGTAAAACCAGCCCCCCGGGTTATGGAAGCACGCTGAGAAAAATAAAACAGGAGCTTGCCATGGTGAGTAGAGGGCAGCTTTTTGTTTTGGCGTGTGTTTTATATTTATTTATTTGTATGATTTTTTGTATTTTAATCTAGATTTAGAATCTCAGATTTATGGACTGATGCTCAGTAGGTCAAAAACAGATTGTGTATATAGCCAGAATCAACTCTATTATTTGCTTGGTATTTGAATTGTATACTAATACATGAGTATTGTGGCATTTTTATTATATGTTGTACTTTAACAAAGTAAAAATACCATTGAGGACAATTTCAGATCTTTTTTTGTCACTGTTTAATGTTTTGTGTGTTAGAAAAAAAGATTTTTGGAAAGGGAGCAGACTTACTTGTTGTAATCATGTGATCAGTCATATGGCTTTCCAGAACAGCTCTGTTTTGTTGTCTCTCTTTTTTTTTTATTTTGAGAACACTGTGGAGAGGTTATAGACAGTCACAGAGCCATGGTTTTCAGTCTCAGGTATATCTGAAATATAAGATACTGTTTTTTCTACACACTGTGGCCACATCTAGGCAGACCCAGAGGTGTCAACACAGAGCGGGGGTTATGATGTGGAGCTGTTTGTGGACACTCCAGACTATGATCTGATCTGCACCATATGCCAAGGGGTCCTCAGATGTCCAGTAAGAGCTGCGTGCCACCACATTTTCTGCAAGAAATGCATCTTGCAGTGGCTAAAAAGGTACTGAATGTATCTTATCAGTATCCTTGGACAAAAGTTTTACCTGGTTTTTTTATTTGGTCAGAGACTCATTCCTAGTTGTCCTCTGCAGACAGGAGACCTGCCCCTGCTGCAGGAAGCCGGTGAACCCAAGCTTGATCTTTGTCATGTTCAAGCTAAGCAAATCTATTGGACGCCTGAAGATCAAGGTAGGAAAGGGAATTTGAACACATGATTTTTTTTTACATGATTTTTTATGAGCCCTAACAGAGTGGATACATTTGTATTTGCCTGGTGCTGCCTGGCATTTTCATGTGTGAACCACTTCATGGGACACATTTATTTGTGACTGTTTTTATTAAGTTATTAATAATAAGGACACCATCAAGACAAATTCTCTGAGCCCAAGATGACTTATTTGAGATGGAGGAAAGCAAAAAATATAAATCCAAGCTAAAGCCACTGGATGTTTGACATTTTTGCTTGATAAATGACTGAAATGATTAGGTTGTGCATCAGAATTGTTTTGTTTTCAGTCGTCTATGGCTTGGATTAGCTTCTATCTCAATTCCTCTTCTATTAGCTTCTATCTCAATTCTATCTCAATAAAGTACGCTTTCTTCTTCTTCTTCTCCTGCAGACCGATTTATAACACATTTATAACACAAGTCATTTTATTAACTATATGATTTCTTCTGTGTGCTTCACAGTGCAAGAATGAGATCCGCGGCTGTGCAGAGACCTTTCCCCTCTCAGAGCAGTACTGCCACAGCATGAGCTGTTTGTATGAGCTAATCCCCTGCCCCTACCAGGGCTGCAGGGTACAGCTCCTCCGCAGGGACCTCGAGACCCATGCGCACCACTGTGAGCACTGGCGCCAGCCTTGCCACATGGGTTGTGGGACGATACTCTCCCACCGAACCCAGGCTCAACACAACTGCTACAAGCAGTTGAGGCAGGAGTACGAAGCTAGGCAGAGGAATCACAGGGCCATTGCCACCGCCCTACAGCGGAAGATGAGGAGGATGCAGAGCACCATGGCCCACATGAAAAGGCAGATAGGGCTTATCTGTGAGAGTCTGGAGGTGATGGATGATCTGCATGAGGTGGAAGAGGAGGACCTTGGGGAGAGTAGTGGTAGCTCCAGTGGGACTCCAAGTAGCAGCAGCAGCTGCTGAGGAAGGGAGTTAGTTGCTGGTGCTGGTTGAGCTACTGCTGTGTATAAATTCAGTATGTGTTTAATTCTTTGAAGATGTGTGTTTTTGAGTATATGCAGTACTGTGAAAAAGTATTTGCCCTCTTCCTGATTTTAATAGTTTTTGCATATTTTGTTTCCAATAAACAAACATGTTTTTAATATTAGAAAAAGATAACCTGAGTGAATACAAAATGCAGTTTTTAAATGATGATTTCATTTTCTGAGGTAAAAAAAAAGCCAAACCTACCTGACCTGTATGAAAAAGTCATTCTTCTCTTGTTAATTTATGAATTCTCTGTGATTAACCACATTTTTGTGAAGCTGAGGTCAATTTCAACATTCACACAAAGGCTCTAATCTAAAAAAAACAAAACAAAACTGCAAGAACAGAAACAAAGTCACTAACATCCATCAGTCTAGAAAGGGTTACAAAGCCATGTCTGAGGCTTTGGGACTCCAGTGAACCACGGTGAGAAGCATTTTAGACAAACAGAGAAAACTCAAAACAGTGGTGAATTCCAAGAGATGATTGACGACTCATTCAAGAGGTTATAAAAAGGACCAAGAACAACATCTAAAGAACTGCAGGCCCCACTTGCTTCAGCTAAGGTCAATGAAAAAAGTTGAACTTTTTGGAAGGTTTGTGTCCTGATACATCTGGCAAGAGCCTACCACAGCATTTCATAAAAAGATCATACTGACCGTCAAATACGGTTGTGTTAGTATGATGGTCTGTGACCCTTTTGCTGCTTCAGGACCTGGACGACTTGCTATAATTGATGTAACCAAGAAGTCTGCTCTCTGCCGGAAAATCCTGAATGTCTTGCCATTATTTCATGAAAGCGTACTTGGGGTATGGTTATTGTTATATCGTTTATATAACCTATTGTCATAACCTGGGTCAGGTTATCGTTTATATAGAAATTAATGTTAAGATTTGTTTGATGAGCCGGAACATGTAAGCGTGACAAATATCAAAAAAGAAAAAAAAGAGTGAGAGAAATATAGGAATGAGGGAAAATACTTTTCATGGTACTGTAGGCATCTGATTAGTGTTTTTGTTTTGTTTTTTGCCAGGTTGCAATGTAACCTGTTTAACCTATTTTGTAAATAAAGCTTTTACATTGTTATTATTACCTGTGCTGGTCTTATTTAAATAGATCAACTGATGAAGGTATTTCATTGAAATCTCACAGATGAACTAAGGCCAGGCTTGTTTTTCTA
>NW_005187460.1:2291015-2292461 GCF_000239375.1 Pundamilia nyererei
GGACAGAGTCTCCCACCCCATGCATGTAAATGTTGCTGAACTGCAGAGCTCCTTCAGTGACAGACTGCTGCATCCTAGATGCATGAAGGAGCGTTTCTGTAGGTTCTTCCTCCCTGCAGCTGTCAGACTGTACAATCAAAACTGCTCGCAACAAACATAGATGTTTACATCAGTGCTGTAACAACTTCAACTGTTATAATCGCACATTACTTTTCTCAGCTTATACATACACTAACTTATTGGAAGTTACATGTCTACTTTTTAATGCACAGGTACAATACACAATCTGCACTTTTCTAACTTTTCTAATTATTCTAAATATTCTTAACTATTTAAACATCTTTCAGTATCCTGCTCTGTTTGCACACTATCTGTACTCTAATTTTAACAACTGTACTGTACTCTGCTCTGGTAACTTCTATCTATGATGTAAATATGTAAAAATTGTTTTCTGTTCTGTGTCCTGTTCTTTTTTGTATATGTGTGTTTTTTGCTGCTGATACAACCAAATTTCCCCTTGTGGGACAATTAAAGGATTATTCTATTCTATTCTATTCTATTCTATTCTATTCTATTCTAATGTGTTATTATTACATTTCACTAGATAATTAAAAACCAATTAAAGTATGTTTACAGAATAATCAGATTAATTAAATGAACACTTAAAATGGATTTTAAAAGAGTGCGTTTTGATTTTATTATAATTGATTTTTTAAGAACTGTGTTTTTAGTAAGCAAATATAAAATCTGTCGCAGTTATTCGGTAGAGGCGGTAGAGAGTAGGTTTTCTCGTGGAGTAAATCTCGCGATAAAACTTTAGCATATAACCCGGCGGAACCTCTCACAGGCCTTCTTCCTGTTTTATCGATCACGTAAGTGTGCTGTTGAGTTTCTCTTCCTAGTTTATATCCTTAAAAATCTCACGCATCGTTCAGTCAGACACTTCAGAGCTGATTATAAGATCATATATGAACATATTAAATTAAAATCCCAGACCTATTTAACAGCGAATTTGAATACAGATGGAAATATTTGTAGTTTGCTTATATGAATATGGCGGCGATACTCGTGTCCCGTAAGACTGATGTCCGTATTTTGGGGGATAAATAACTAAACGTCTTTGTTGTTTTCTTGTCGTGTAGCAAATGGCGGACGACGCCGGTGGTAGAGGAGGTTTTCGCGGAGGTTTTGGCGCCGGTGGCCGCGGTCGGGGCCGTGGACGCGGCAGAGGCCGTGGCAGGGGCCGCGGTGCACGGGGCGGCAAGTCCGAGGACAAGGAGGTAGGTTTTTGGATTAATAAGTGTTTTGAACATAAGCATTTAGTATTTTGGCTTTTTGTAGTTTACTTGAGTTTCTTTCCTGTGATAGTGGGTGCCAGTCACCAAGCTGGGCCGCCTGGTTAAGGACATGAAGATCAAGTCCCTGGAGGAGATCTATCTGTACTCT
>NW_005187460.1:2293333-2295552 GCF_000239375.1 Pundamilia nyererei
ACACACACTTACTCTTTATAATTCCTTCCTCAGCCAAGGCCACCTTTGACGCCATCTCCAAGACTTACAGCTACCTGACCCCTGATCTGTGGAAGGAGACAATCTTCACAAAGTCTCCCTACCAGGTCTGTACAGAGCCAACATGAGCTGTTATGGTTATGTCAGGATTTTGTGTAACCAGGCTTTCTGCTTTTTGTTCCAGGAGTTCACTGACCATCTGGCCAAGACTCACACCAGGGTGTCTGTGCAGAGGGGCCAGGCTGTGCAGGCCGCTGCCTCCTAAACATTTTGTATAGGGAATCGTTGAATAAACGTTCTGGAACACCACTTCTGTGTCTCGTGTGCTTAACTCACAAAACTATGTATGCTGCAAAAATGTGCAGACTTCGGTAACTGAACAAGACACAAGTGATATGTTGGGCAATAGGAGAAACTGCATCAGTTAATGCAGTCACCTCTACAGTAATACAGAGTAAAATTAACTTTATCTAGCCAATCAAAATACTTTAAATATACTGAAACCTTTAAAATGATTATTTGGAGCAGCAGATCCCGTGTTGTGTGCTATCACGAAATAAAACTAGTTTTCAGCTTCTGGTCAAAATGGTTTTGGAGCATTGTCCATCACTTGGATACTTTCACAGTATTGGGGTGATTTGTAGGAAGCAGGTGAAAGGGGGGAGGTATAATCAAGAAAAGGGAATGAAAATTAGAAATGGGATGATACGTGAGTCACTGAGGAGGATGAGATTTGGAAATTTAAATACTTTCAAATCAGACTGAGACAAATGTTGGGTGGATTACCATAGGATATCAGCGTGAGCGAAAGGGAATATAGGTGATATGCCTAACTCACCTCCACATAATGCTATTCTATGGTAGTTGTTTTGTTATGCTTTTAGTTTGAAATTACTCTGATACACATCCGAAAACGTAAGTGTGATAGTACTGAAGGTTTGTGAGAAAGTTATATTGGGTAATCGTGACAAAATGCTGTCTATTATTTAGGGAGTTAAGTTAGAGCATATCACTTTTATTTATTTGTACATCTTTATGGCTTGCACGGTACTTGTGTCGTAACATATGTAAAATTACATTCTTCACAAAAATGTTTCTCTCAGATACTGTTTTTCCTAATTTGTCTATTAATTACATATCTGTTGGCCACCCCGTCCTGAGGCTGTTTCTATTTCTTCCTGTTAAAAGCAATTTTTACCTTACCAGTGTTGCCAAGTGCTTGCTAATAGGGGGTCACCCAGGGGCAGATCTAGAGAAATTTTGTGAGGGTGGCAAAATCAAAGCCTTTTTTTCCAAACACATATGCAGGTGGTTACAAATGGTTAAAATGAATCAAATGCAGTAAGTATACACATTTTTCATATAAATAGTCTATAACTTAATTGTTTTCTGTAGCCCACATAATTAAACACTTCAGTTACAGAAAACATGTGATGTTATGTACTGTATAGCCTGTATAATAAGTAAATATAGGCCAGTAAGTATAAAATCCAGAAAGCTACACAACATGGGGCAGCTCATTTACAAACAAAATTCTAACTTAAGTTTCACACTGTTTTTTTTGTTAGAAAAAAATTAAAATTGTTACATGCTTAACAAAATGTCAGAAATCTGCACTTGCATGAATACAAATTTAAACCTAATTTTTCATGATTTGTTGGATTAACCCTCTGAGGTCCAAAATATAACGAACCATTTTTGACTCCTTTTGATTTTACATTTGTATTTCACCTTCAAATTGTTTCTTTTTATTTTTCCCCCTTGCCTTGCTTGGTATCGGCCCGGCTATACGCTTAAATCAACCTTTTGTTGAGAAAGAAAATAATAGATTACCCACAAACTGAATATGGACAAGATTTACTACAGTCGCTAAAAAAATCCACTGGAAAGGCGGAAAGGTTTCGCATCTTGTTCGCTCTTTCCCTGCAGCCTCACACAGCACTCGGCAGAGAATCCCCACTCATCCTCGTCCCAGCTAAACATCCAATCACTGTTAATTCAATTCAATTCAATTCAATTTTTTCAAGTCAATTTTATTTATATAGCACCAAATCACAACAGTCGCCTCAAGGCGCTTTAGATTTAAGGTAGAATACAATAATAGATAAAGAGAAAAACCCAACAATCATATGACCCCCTATGAGCAAGCACTTTGGCGACAGTGGGAAGGAAAAACTCCCTTTTAACAGGAAGAAACCTCC
>NW_005187460.1:2297972-2301263 GCF_000239375.1 Pundamilia nyererei
GATTACGAATAAACCGTGATCCAGTGCACCACTACTCTCTTGCTCTCTGTCCTGCCAGGCCCTCTTATTGGCCTCTGTGACCTCCTTAGTGATCAGGAGGGGGTGTAGTCTCCCCAGGACACAATAAAACATGCAATAAAATATAAGAACAAAACACTGCACATTATTAAAATATTGAAACTAAAAAAACACATGCACATGCAACACATGCAAAATAAAAACACTCAGGTGAACTTGTCCATTTCACCCCGTGACATAAACAAAGAAATTGTCTGTGTGGTGGCTGACGGGAGTAAAAGTGACTCGTGAGATAATTAACCAAGAGTTTTTGAATTGCCTTTTTTATAACTTGGCCTACCCTTTTTAGTTTTGTCAATATTGTAAATACTGAAAAGTGTTATTGTAGGTGTTGGGTCTGCACTTCAGCAGGCCCGCTAGTTCAGACTTATTCCTGTGAACAAAGCAAGACAGCTCAACCAGTTTTACTCGCTAGCAAGGGGAGGATCTCAGAGCAGCACCTCTGCCTTCAGTCTCAGACCACTCCAAAAACCCAGCTTCCCCTGCAGCCTTTTATTCTGTGACACACAGTTTATGCAAACACACATTATAACCCCCCCCCCCCTATGGTGCATCATAAAACTAGGGCACTGAGTGTGTGTGTGTGTGTGTATGCATATGCAATCGTGTGTGCGTATATGCATGTGCACGTGAGTGAGTGTTGTGTGGATGTGGGTGTTTTTGTGTGACTTCCTGCTGATCACAAAGGGTCATCTCCCCTCACCCTTTATATGGCACAGGTGCAAGCACAGGTGAGGACATAAAGGGCAAGAAGTAAAACATCCTCACTAAATAAGGACATCCAGAACCTTACATGCAATGTCTGCAGTTAAACACTATAACTAATTACCTCCCCCACCATTGAGCCCGGGGAGGAGGACAGAAACAGAAGAATGTCTTTGATCATACAGTTTAAGGCAAGGCTTACAAATTTAAGTACAATATTGGCAACATGTAACAATTTCAACCTAACAGTTGGGCTTGAATATATTTGATATAGGCCACCCAATTAAGGTAAATGTTATGTTTTTAGTTGTTAGAAGAATCTGATGAGCGATATTTAATTTTTTGTTGTTTTGTTTTTCTGGTTTCCCCCTGAGGGATTGCCACCTTAACGTTGTCAGGGGCTTGCATCCCTCAGTGACTCTAAAAGCTAAACTAGCAGAAGCTTAGCCTTCAGGTGGGACACCCAAGTTGATCATGTCTTAGGATAGTGGCCTAACAAAGTGTAATCAGCTGAGACTGAAGAAGTCACTTGGATGAGAGACAAAACGTTTCTCCCACAAAACGCTACGTCCAGATGAACAGAATCAACTTTTGGAGATAGAGTTATGAACCTTTCACATGCCATGCTAGATTAGCAACATTTGTCTGCTCAAATATAAATATGCATAATAATAATTAAATTTTAAATAGACAAAAAAACCCAACAATGTAACAATGAAATTAATATTTTACCTACATCCTCAACTTGTATAAAACATCTATGTCCACATGACAATTATGACCCAAGAATGTGTTTATAGTTTAAGTATCCATGTAGACTGTCTTTTATAATAGATGATGAACTCTCCACCTAAACTAACTCAGTCAGTGCCTTGTGTCTCAGATATTTCTCCAAGCAGTAGATAGCAATGGGATCTCTGTCTGCATCAAACTTATTTGCAAAAAGGTGATGCTGTTCAATCAACCACTGCAGGTCTCCAGCACCATACACACATACTGATTTGACATGGTGGCCTTTACATTCTGGGTATACTGCTTGCAGGGAACCCTCTGACCCCTCGTGCCACTGCCACTTGACCATCCGGGCAATTGCATTCATGTCCGTCATGTCGAATTTACGGTTGGGCCATGTTGAGCCAGGAACACCAGGTATTCGTTGTATTGTTGCCCACAGAAACTCATCAGGACTGTAGGTGTCTTTGGCCCACTCAATGAGGGCCTGTATTCGCTTGTCTTCCAACACACTGCGAACGTAACCTCGGTTGACCACAATATAGGCATTTCCTGATAGTATGGGCAGATTGAAGGGAGCTGGATCCTTTGTTTTTCCTATTGGCTGGGACAATTGAAAAGTTAATATGATGGTGAAGTTTTTTACAATAGCAAGGTGAATTGATTAATAGCTACATGATACAATGTAAAAAATCTCCAAATGAAGTACCTGGACTTTTCCATCAACTACTCGGTGAGCATTAGACACTCTTCCCTTCTTTCCTTGAGGCATTTCCTCTGACTCCAAACTGTTACCTCCTTTTAGTGCACGCAAAGCTTGCACAATTTCCAAGTTAGTTTTTAGAGGGAAATCCTGACCACAGAGGTTGATGAAGTATTTCCATGTTGTACTGGTATTATAGAGATCAGCCATGCAGTTAAGATCAGCCTGGACACGTGTCCAGCCAGTGTAGACCACATTCATAGCTTCGCTGACCATGAACACATTTGAGAAACAGGAAGTAATGGCTTTGATGGCAGCAAAGACTGAGGCCTGTGCTTTTTTGTCCACATGGACACAATAAATATTTTGAGGTGCGTAAATAGCTCGCAGTAGTCGCTCAAAGTTCTGCACCTATGGATAAAAATAATTTAGTTTTCTTTGTGAAATGTTTTTGCTGGAACTGTACTGTACTAATGACTTAATGGACAAGAATGTTTGATATATATATATATATATATATACATATATATATGTTTTCTGGCAACACTGAGGCAAACCTTTATGTTCCTTTGGCTCAGCAGTCATTTTCGTCTTGGAACTCTGCCATGCAGGCCATTTTTACCCAGTCTTTTTCTTATGGTGGAGTCATGAACACTGACCTTAGCTCAGGCAAGTGAGGCCTGCAGTTCTTTGGATGTTGTTTTGGGGTCTTTTGTGACCTCCTGGATGAGTCATCACTGTATTTTGTAAAGAGTAAAGTTAAGCTGAAACCAGCTTTCCTAGGATGTGATACATCACGTTAATTAATGGTAATACAGGTAGGGGGAGCGATCAATTTTTCACACAGGGCCATGTAGGTTTGGACTGTATTTCCCCTTCATAATAAACACCTTAATTTAGAAACAGCATTTTTTTTTACTTGTGTTATTTTTGACAAATTTGTTTGATGGTCTTGCCATATGGTAGCTGGGATTAGCTCCAGCCCCGCTGTGAGCCTGATAAGGATAAGCAGAAGGGGATAGATGGATCTGAAACATTTAAGTGTGATAACCATACAAAATAGAAAATCTTTT
>NW_005187460.1:2301283-2302177 GCF_000239375.1 Pundamilia nyererei
CGGGAATGTTATGTATTTCCTACTTTTTTGGAATTTCCTGTAAATTCACAGTTTTGAAGAAGTAACGTTGCTTTTAAAAGTCCATATATTAAAATCATGACCAAGAGTTAAAGAGTTACTGAAAGCTGCCATTTAGAGCAACAAACCTGCAGTCTTGGGTTGCATTGATGTAATACTCATCAGGGATCTGAATAACCTTCTGGAAGTTGTTGGTGATGGTCAGTAATTTAGCTTGCAGCAATGCCTCCTTCTCTCCCTGCAGGATTGCTGAGCAGTTGCAAACTTTCTCTGGGCTCTCATCTTCATCAGTATAAACTAGCCATTGATACTTGAGGATGTAGGCAGGACTTTCGCCTGTTTTTAGCTGACTAAGTAGGAAAAGTATCCATAGTGATCCCAGTACAGCACTGAACTTGAATAATTGTAGCCAGCAGCCTCGTTTTAAATATCGCATTATTTACAGTAAGTAGAAAATCTCAAATACAATAATAGTAAAGCTTGTGATAGCTGCTAAAAATGTCTGTCAGACACCTGTGAAACAACAAAATAATAATGATTAATGTTTGTTCCTTTCATGAAGGTATGCAAATCAGTCCATCCATTACTGCACCTGGAACCAAGCAATAATGTGAGTAAGGAAAACATACACAGACACACTTTTTTTTTCATGTGAAACGCTACTTCTTTTTGGAACTTTAGAACAAAACATTCATATGTTGGACTGAAATGCAAAGCAACACTACATGTTTGGAAATCTCTGTCGTTTAACATCGTAAATCTGAGTGGATTCACTTGAATCCACGTTTTTTTTGTCTTCCATGTTACAGTGGGGCAAAAAAGTATTTAGTCAGCCACCGATTGTGCAAGTTCCCCCACTTAAAATGATGACAGAGG
>NW_005187460.1:2304644-2309308 GCF_000239375.1 Pundamilia nyererei
CTCGGCGTAACCACTGTTTATTTATGTTAATAAAGTTGTTGTTCTTGATCTTGATGATAGTCATTTAGATTTTTTCCTGACTTAATAAAAAAAAAGTGAATACTTCCTACCTGAGATCCTCGTTGTCGCAGAAAATCCTTATTTTGTTATCATAGTTTGCTCTGGCATTCCTTTTAACCTCCGCGGAACCTTTCAGTCCTTCAGTTCCTTTTGGCTCGGTGAGGCAAAAGTGAGGCAAATCTGAACACATCCTGTCAGCATTTTTCAGATGAATACATTTAAGTAAACAACTTAGTTTCACACTTTAGGATCTGTAGCCATTACAAGAGTTATAGAGCATTTTGGGGATTGCACAGGCATCGGTTTTCTATTGCCCATTTGCGGGGAGTAAGCGCGCCCTCCATTTGCGAGGTGTGCCCACTGCTTGCTCCACAGGGTGGAGACCAACAGAGAAGGGCGGGGAATTCTCTGGCTTCTGGATTCATCTGATAACCAGCTCGCAAAAAAAAAACTAAATAAAAACAAACCAACAAACACAAAAACAAAAGATATTATGACACAGCCTTTCAATTTGCACCGATGTGTTTTCCAAATTCTATCATACACATATATGCAAAAAGTGAGCGCGAGGGTCCTCGGTGCACCTGCTTGCTGCTGTGTTGAAGTCTCTCACACGCACACACACACACACACACACACACACACAGTTGTTTTAATCACTTTCTGTCCTGTGCTTGAAGTTTGATTTAGGCTTCTGCAGGAAATCTATGTCCTAACTTACGATGTCACCAGAAAATCCTTTTAACCCTATGCTCCAACCTTCCACGCCATTCAAGTGTAATTATATTTCATGGGAGGTGCACATCAGGTCACGTGGAAGGATATGGTGTAGATTTCAGGGATTTTTCTCATCATGAATGTATTAATGCAGTTTAAAATGCTCTGCACAAACACCTTTAGACTCTTTTAGGCCACAGTAAAGTGATGCCAGCCAGAAAACAAGTGTTCCAGTATGTGTTTCTTGTGTTTTTGTGGGGTTTTTTTCCCTCTTCTTTGGTTCTTCAGTTGTATTTTAAAGATTCAAGGACAGGGGCAGGTTAGCTGAGAGTAAATGCTGTGCTACATTCATATCATACATTTAATACATGTAATTAATCGTCTTTTCCTTTCTTTTTTTTAGGCTTGCTTTATATATTATACTTCATATTAAAGATTGACAATCCAAAATATATGACTTTTAATTACGCCTTTCTTCTCTGCGGGCTCTTTCGAAACACACAGAGTTGGTGTTTAGTTTGAAACGGAGAGTCTGAGATCATGTTTTCCTTTTATAACGTCTCGTGTTTGTTTTAACACAATCTGCCGCATGCGTGTGTTTGTGTGTGTGTGTGAGACCCTTAACATTAATTTCCTGTTTAAATTAAACGGATCAGAGTCATGAGCTTAATGGGCACGCTCTCTTTACGTTTCTGTCTCGTTGTCATCTTATCTTTAATGCTGTTGTGTACACGTTCTGTTATTTTTACAGCCTTTGCCCTTTATTTTCGCCCTCGTGACCCCCCTGCTGTGAGTTAATGAGTTTTATAGTAATGAACAAAGCTGACAGGTGAATGGATAGTTCTATAGAATAAAACACAAAAGCGGCTAAATAATCACCTACCATGGAAAATGCAGACAAAAGACGGCCAAGCGTCATTTCTCCAAATAACATGTTGTGTTTGTCTAAGCGAGACAGTCACTGGGTGTCACGTACGTTCACACAAATACACAAACGCATGACCTGCTGTCATCTATAACATAATCTGAAGATCCCACTTCCTCTTCCTCACATTTAATCTGATGACTGCTGGTGTCTCGTTTTTTTTGCAGTGATGATCGATTGATTAGTAAGAATGTGCAACTTTATGATTGGATCCCCAAAAAACTAGTCATCACACACAGTACTGTGTAAAAGTCTTGAGCCACCCATTATTCTTTATGTCTTGGCAGGTGGATGATTTATTGAAACATACATGGATATACATATACAGCATATACAGTAAAAACAGAGCTTGTACTATTCTAACGAGCTTCAGAGTGAATATTAAGTATGAGTGCCTTTATTCTTCAGCTCTATGTCAGCTCTGTGAGGATCTTCAGGATCAGTTCTCCAGGGTTCATGAAGGATGTTCAAAGCTCTTCTTTGGATGTTTCTGCCTTTTGTTCTGTTCTCTGTCAGGATGATCTCACAGAGATCTGGCTCTGGGGAGGCCCATCCATCACTGATAGTGTTCCTCTATATGTTCTTCTATCCAGGTATGATTTAATTATTAGCAGATGGGTTCCAGAAGGTGGATCAAACTGATTGTATTTTTCTTCCTTCATAATTCATCTGTTTATCAAAGATCTCCAACATCACAGACTGACCTGCAGCTGAGACCATGACAGAGCAATCTGTCTGAGAGACTGCAGTCAGTCCAAATTGGGCTGCAACTATTTGGAGATGGGTTGCCTCCCACCAGACAATCTGTGCAGTTACTCTGCAGTCAAAAGACGCTGAGGGTGTTACACGATCAACATCTGGGCCTTTAGTTGGTTTAGTTGGTTGCTGGAACTACTTGCAGTTCGTCATCAAACAAAAAAGAAAATTCAGTGTAATCACGGGACAACCACAGATTTATCTTTCCCTCGTCACAAGGAGGTTGTCATCCTATTTTTACTCTAATCCAGGGGTGGGGGACTCTAAATTGCGTCCTCAACATGTCTTGAAGTTCTCCAGAGGCCTGGTAATGAACTGATCATTTGATTCCGGTGTGTTGACCCAGGGTGATATCTAAAACCTGCAGGAGACGGGGCCTTGACCCCTGCTCTAGTCCAATATGATAAAAGCTAGCTTGGCTCATACTAACTGCTAAATGGAAGGAATCCGGTCTTTGGGTGATGACGTGATGAATCCTGCTTCCGGGCCCAAACTACTCTGTGTTTAATAAGGCTTTTGTGTTTTTTACATGTTTTAATGCTTTGTATCTTGTTCTATTTAATCTCAACAAGCTCTAAAAACAGTCAGTGATCACTGTCGTCCTCTCTCGGGTTTTATTACCACTAATCATTTTAAAGCTTAGTTTTCAAAACTTTATGATGTAACTGCAGCCCAGCCCAAGCAGCAGTATATTAATAACTAATCTGGTATTGTGGATGGATTATCTCAGCTGTTCTCCCGACTGAAGTTCGGTCCGTTTACAGCATCCTGCCATGCGATTGCATTTGTCCCGAACCTTCGGGAACACTCACGTTAACTTTGAGTGGAAAAAAGTTAGCGTTCATCGTCTAGCTTCAGTTTATGTTATGCTAACATATCTGTGTCGCTAGCGATCAAGTAGCACATCATTATATACCAGCTAACCCAATTTCAGTAACCCTACAAACGTCACTGCTGTTTAGTTTCCTGTCTTCATTTATGTTGGAAGTGATAGCAGAGCTGTACGTTTGAATTTGTTTTGCAAATCTCTCATTCAGAACATGGTATATTTTATTAACAGATAAGTTACAGAATAGAGTAATCTCAAGAAACATGCTTCAGCTACTTTTTTACTTTTACTTGAGTAAATGAGTTGAGTCAGTACTTCAACTTTTAGTGGAATATTTTTTAACAGTAGTTTATGAACTTTTACTTAACTAATGTCTGTACTTTTGCCAGCTCTGATACTCAAATGGGAATGTCTGACTAGTTGATGGTATAAATTTCTGGCTTCAGACTAGTTTTTGCACCTTTACTGACAGTATAGTTTCTCGGTTAACATCTCTCACTTACTTTTGCTCTCTGCCTTTCAACCTGCATTAAAGAGAACACCTCAAAGGCAAAGTATGGTTTAATGCCACTCAAGCAGATCAATACTAAAACTCCATCCCTTTTAATTACATTAATTAAATTTCATGCAGCAGTTCATTCACTTTAGTTAATTTGTGTGAAAAAAAGCAGAGTAGAAAGTTGTGATTTAACATAAACTTTATTTTACAGTTATTACATAGGAGAGAGAGAGAGAGAGAGAGATTCTTAAACATTCTGGGCCTGAGCTGCCATCATTCGCTCTTTTTGCTTCATTAGACATTTCCTTGCACTGGCATAAGCTCCCAGGTCTCCATCTACAAAGAGGAAAGATGACAATTTAATACATGAAGCGGCTGTGCAGCAAAACAGAAAAAGCTCTCCAAAAATCAGGAAATCACAATATGCAAAAACCCAAATCTCCTTCACATAGGAAAAGAAAAGCAAACTCACAATCTCAAAAGCTGGAAATAATGACACTTAATGATAAATGTTGTGTGCCATGACTGAACACTTATTGCTTATAAACTGCACACATCAAAGCTCTGGAACAGCTCAGTACTTACAGCGTGACTGGAAGTTCTTTGTCACCTCATTGAACTGCTGAATTTCCTTAGCACAGTTCTGCTGGTAGCTGTGTCCTTCTCTCTGCTGGCAGGCCCTCAAACGCTCCTGGATCACCTTCACGATCTCCTGATCCACTTTGCTGAAGGACAAGACAGAAACACAAGGGGATTTTCATTTTCTGTCAAAGTCTGTCAGACAGACTTGCCATCTTCTGATCTCTCCCAAATTGTTATGTGTCTTTCAGTCTGGCTGACTGGAATGCTCTAATGCTGTTTGAGACCGTTTCTGAAGC
>NW_005187460.1:2309782-2334113 GCF_000239375.1 Pundamilia nyererei
TTTCACTATATATTCATTCATCTATAATATGAACCAAAGCCTAACCTTATTTTTTATTTATTAAATACAGTACACATTTTCTTTATAAAATGAATTTGAGCTTTGTAAATATTAACTCGGTTACTTTCCACCCTACTGATTAAAAAAACAAAAAACAAAAAACAAAACAGTGTATGAGACTTTTTTGATGTCAGAGGGGCATGCTAACAAAACTTGTACTTCCTGACCTGCACCATGTTATTTATTCAAAATGCCCACAAACCTTTTGACAAAGATGAAGCCCAAATGATGAGGTTGTGATGTGAGTATTTTGCGTTTTTGTAGACGATTTTACCTAGGCATAATGCAATATGTGTTTGATTCATTAACAGTGTGTGTGTTACACTTGTGCCTCCACTCAAGTTGAAACATCTTTAGGACTTTTAATGCACAATAAATGATGTCTGTATATATTTGCAAAACGCATTTCAGTTGCTTAAATTTAATTAGTTTACAAAACAACTCTAAAACTATGTTTTCCTTTGTCATTAACATTACAAAGTGCAGACTGGTGGACAAAAAATGCATTCATGTGAAAAGTTTTCATCCCTCTGAATCTCACTCGTATGTTACTTACTAGTCTCTCCTCCACTGCATCTCTGCCTCGTAGTAGCAGGGGTAATCTCCCTCTTTGCACTCCGTCAGGTCAGGAACACGACGGAACTTCTGGTGGTAGTACACGATCTTGTTTTTAGCCCGAATACTGTCAACAGCATCTGGGCGAAGGAAGGAAAGGGTTCAAAGCTCATATAAACTCAGTCCAGGCTGAGTAGGTTGTACATTGCTAGCATAAACATCTCACTAACCGCGGACTTCTACCGCAAAACCTGACATCTACTCGCACAATACAAAGCTTGTAACTTATCTAGATTTAAACAATTCAGTGGAAGAAAAAGCACCACTTTAAATAAACCAGAATGCGTATACAGCGTCCTCAGTTCTTGTGCTATGTTGTAGAGCTACCCTGTTAGCCGAGTTAGCTTCCAGTTACCTCTAAATGTGGTGACAGGCAGGTCCACGGAATAATAGAAGAGCTTAGACAAAATCAGAGCTGGGTTTGGCAGTGCTGTTTGTTTGTCCACAGCCGGAGTCTGCCGAGGAGGCTCTGGGTATGCCCCTTTATCGTAGTCTGCAGGCATTTTTGTACCCTGTTTTGAACAAAACTGAAAAACCCCTACAATTCGACCTCGACAGGTCTCCTTTGGACGGAGCGCATGCGCAGGAAAAGCAACATAATGGCGAATTAGAGGTCAGCAAATAAAAGCGTTCGAACGTCCTTATGCCAGTCTTTATTACTGAATTAGAATTATTACAAATAAAAAACAACTTAAAAGAAAACTTGGAACGAGCTCACTTCAGTTTTCGTAAAATATGAAGGTCGAAGGGTAAAGGTTGCAGGTTGGACTGTTGTACTAGTTAGCTACAGTAGAGGGCGGCAGGGAGCCGACTACGATAACTTAAGTTGGGATACAAAAGTCTTGAACCGCCCCTTTTTCCCTCAATATTTTGCTAGGAAAATGGGAAATTGTGCTTGAAAGTACTTGTACTCATCAGTACTTGGCATGACAACTTTTATTCTTTAATATAGTCTGAACTTTTTTAGGTAAGCTTTCTATCCAGTCTATTGTGATGAACCAAGATTTGAACCTGACTTGAACAAGAATTTCAAATTTGGATTCTATGCTATTCCAGACCTGTTGCCACAGATTTTTAGTGCAGTTCTCGTGTATTTCAGCATACCTCAACCTTTTTTACCTTCACTAAAAATAGCCTCTTGACAGTCACCCCTTCCACTGAGACCATTTCAGCAAATAGTAGATGGGTCAGCTGAAGGGCCAGATGCATCTCTCAGGTCCTGTGTCAGCTCTTTACTGGATCCCCTTGCCCCCTCAATTTCTTAAGGACATGAGTTTCTGAATTCATCGGTGTGGAGTGGTCCTGGGCTGAAAAAACAAAATCAGGTCAACATTGGTCACATGATCACATGGCAGCGAAGACTTTCTTCCTCCTCCTCTCCTTTCTTGGTTGTACGGTTCCTGTCCACTAGGCCTCCCCACCACCTCAGACCTCTGACATTACCATCTTCCCTCCTCCTATCTGGTCAGGACTTGGCAGAGATCGTCTTGTTTGAAAGCGAATACGTCCCCTCATCTGGGCCAAACACCAAATTAGAGCCCTGTGTGTCATCTTATGTATGACTCTAGCATCTGCACTGGTTTCTGTCTCTTTCTATCTGTCGCTGGGACAATCCGCAGACATGGTCAGTGCTCCTTGTGTTTTTGGTTGTTTTCTTCTTTAGAGGATAGTTAAAGCTGCACTTTTTGGACTGTCTTTGCCTCCTACATGTGTGCATGTGTGTGTGTGTGAGATGATTTATCACTTTCTTTGACCTTTTGAATTTATAAGAGTGTATGAAGCACACTGAAATCTAGTAATGGCTACGCTTAGGAGAGCACGTGGAACACTGCGCTGGTGACCTTTTTTTCCTATAACAAGACACCATCGTTTCAAGTTTTCTTAATTATTTTATTTGGATTTCTGAATTACAGATATGAAACAGAAACAGAGTGAAGCAGAAGCACATGGCCTGAATACAAAGGCAACAGATTGGAAGATCATGACAGATGACTCTTTTTGTGTTCCGCTAACTTAACACTGTTAAAGATTTGGAGGACGTTAAAGAAAATGAGGAAATGATCACAAACAGTTGCTCAAAAACATGACTGATGTCACCATATAATACAGTAACTAAAATGAATAATTTGTTTTGCTATGTAAATGTGTGCTACACTTTTAGTATAAAGTGATGTGGGTGTCTCCCACCACTGATGTGTACATTCGAATGTACACATCTGGACACGTGTGGACATCAGCTTATGTTGTACACTGGCAGTGTGTTTATGACCTGACAAATAATCAAAAGGAGATGGTAACTGTAAAAATGAAAGTAACACTAAACACCCATGGGTTATCTAAATGTCATCAATTTGGGTGTGCACCAACTCCATTGTGCTTTTCAGTCTCATCGCAAATTCCATGCTCCTCGCCACGGGCACATGGGGTTCCTGCCTTGCAAGCGAAGCAAGAAGCACAGGGGGAGGGTGCGTTCATGGCCCAAAGATAACCCCAGCCATCCCGTCCACCTCACTGCCTTCCTGGGATATAAGGCGGGCATGACCCACACGCTGAGAGAGGTGCACCGCACTGCCCTCAGTATGTAAACATTGATGGATGCAAGACTTTAGACAATCTGTTATCTATTTAGTATATAGCATGCATTATTTTAGAGATGTAAATAGAAATTGAAAGTTGAATAAAATCAAATGATACAGAAAGAATAAACTGGGCATTGCTCAGGCTGCATTCAAGCTGTTAGTGTTAAAAACTGAAAGCTGCTTTGATTTTGTGCTGAGGCTAAACTTAAAATGCATTCCTTCACGTCTCTTTTGTTTTGCATATTTTTACCTTTTTATCACCTTCTGTTTACTTGCTGCATGTTTCACTGACTTGAATCTGTCAGTTTTCCTAGCAGGATCTGCCTCCTTCTGTCTTCCACAGAGCAATCAAAGCGAGAAGAAGTTGAGGCGGTGACCATCATCGAGACTCCGCCTGTCATTGTGGTGGGTGTTGTGGGATACATCAAAACGATCCGTGGTTTGCGCTCCCTGAAAACCATCTTTGCTGAGCACCTGAGTGACGAGTGCAAGCGCAGATTTTATAAAAACTGGTACGCGCGTGTGATCATTTAAAGCCCTCCTGTGCATAGAAGTAATTAACCCGCACATACGGTCTTGTCACACTGTTGTTCCTTCAATATGTGCTGAGCTTTTCTGTGTTTCAGGTATAAGAGCAAGAAGAAGGCCTTCACTAAGTATGCTAAGAAGTGGCAGGACGAGACAGGCAAGAAGCAGCTTAACAAAGACTTCAATGCCATGAAGAAGTACTGTTCAGTCATCAGGGTTATTGTTCACTCACAGGTAGGTTCTAAAATCACCATCCTGCATCACATTAGCTCCGTTTTTAGTTTTCCATCTGATTTCATCGGCTAGTATAATCACTGATATTTATTTACTTGATCTCCTTCTGTTAAATCTCTCCCATGGAGGGGGCAGAGGTGTCAGAGTTATCCAACTGCCCACATGCAACAGAGACAAAACCTCCAAATCCCCAAACTCTTGGCTGTCGGTAGCTGGATGGCTCTGACTACAACGATCACCCTGTGGGGAGCACTGGAGGGCAGTTTCAAATAGCAGTTTATAAATAATTTTCACGGGGGATGAAGGCCACTCACAGAGTCTTTGCCTTTATGTTGGCAGCATGAAGCCAAAGATCAGCCAAGATTTCAGTTCTTAAAATCCTGCTAAGATCAAGCCTCCTCAGCTCATGAAGAAAAACATCAACATGCACATTTAAATATCAGAGTTGTTCCAAGTGACTGGTGTTACATCTGAGAGTTCAAACATGGCCACATGCTGAATAATAAATCTAATTATAGTAACTTGAAAGCAAGATGCTTTTCAGTATGCTTCTCAAGCTCTGCACTTAACAACATAGTTGTTTTAGACTTGGGAGCTGCTTCTGTTTGCAGCTTGCAGGCTTCCATAATTGCTTTCCATCTGCCTCCAGATGCGACTGTTGCCCTTAAGGCAGAAAAAAGCTCACGTCGTGGAGGTGCAGCTAAATGGGGGTACCATCTCGGACAAGGTGGACTGGGCGAAGGAGCACCTGGAGCAGGCTGTGCCCGTATCTGCCGTCTTCTACCAGGATGAGATGATTGATGTCATCGGTGTCACGAAAGGTCACGGCTTCAAAGGTAGGAAATGTGCTGTGGCAGCCCCAGGCGTTGAAAAGTTTAATGAGTAATAAACCGGAAGGTCCAACCATGACTTTTACGTCTTTGGGCTGATAGGCGTGACAAGCCGCTGGCACACAAAGAAACTCCCACGGAAGACTCACAAGGGTTTGAGGAAGGTAGCTTGTATTGGAGCCTGGCATCCTGCCCGTGTGGGCTACACTGAAGCTCGCGCTGGTCAGAAAGGCTATCATCACCGCACTGAGATCAACAAAAAGGTTTATAGCTTTAACAACTTACTATATTATATTTGCACACACCTAGTCAATGTTTGTTGGTTGCCTAAACATCTCTTTAAATAAGGAGTATTATGAATTATTATTATTAGTATGAGGGGTTTTCCATAATTGAAATCTTGATGTCCTCTTTTGTTTTTTCAGATCTACCGTATTGGTAGGGGTCTTCACATCCAGGATGGAAAAGTGATCCGGAACAATGCGTCTACTAACTATGACATCAGCCAGAAAACCATTACCCCCATAGTACTCCCAGCTTTGTGTTACAGTATCATATTGTGCATGAAAGTTTTCTCGTATCCAAAGTCGATATTTATAATCTATCAACAGTAATATAAAATGAAGAGTTTGCATCAGGTGAGATATTTTAACCTTTATTACTACATTTATGTCATAGGGAGGCTTTCCTCGCTATGGTGAAGTGAATAATGACTTTGTCATGGTGAAAGGCTGCGTTATCGGGGCTAAAAAACGTGTCCTCACCCTTCGAAAGGTAGGGTGAGGAATTTAAAGTCTTCAGCTCTTACAGGTATCATTCGTGTAAGTGTAGTTTAACGTTTTTGGCTGCTCCTCCTCACAGTCTTTACTCACGCACACATCGCGCAAGTCCAAGGAAGGCATCGAGCTCAAGTTCATTGACACCACTTCCAAATTTGGCCATGGGCGCTTCCAGACAGCCCAGGAGAAGAGAGCATTTATGGTGAGTGTGAAAAAACAACCATAAAGAAAAAAACAACAACCAAAAAAACCCAACTGAATACCAGGAAGCAAAGATTTTGATCGAGTGAGGCAAAATAACAGCACAATATGATTCAAATGTTCAAACTATCCACTGATGACATAATAAAATCTGTAATTATCCTGCTGTGTTTTAACTCCCGACCTCTTGTTTACCTGCAGGGGCCTCTGAAGAAAGACACCCAAAAAACAATGCCAGGTCCTCTGCCAGAGGAGGCCTGAAAGTGTGGATTATAAACCCTACAAAACAATAAAATGTGTAAGTTATACTTGAATTTTGTGTTTTAACTGCATTTGTGTTTCTAATCAATAAGGAACACACGAGGAAAGTTTTCATCAAATTTTATTCTTTCCTGGATGGATGGACGGATGGATGATAGTTGGCTCAAACAGCATTCCCTTTTAAAAATACATCAATAACCCTTTAATTTTGTGCAGTTAGCAGTTGTCAGCATTGTAAAAAACATTTCTCTTGTCAGTAATGAACTTCACAGTAGGGGGCACTGCAGCATCATTCTCACAGTCAGGAGGTCACTGCTGAGCTCAGCGAGGCTTCAGGAGACGTTTGTCCTGCACTGGTAACAGAGAAGCCACTCAAGCTGGGACCCAGCTGCAGCAGCCTCTGAATCCATTAGAGATTCAGGATAATAGCTGAACATCAGCAATTTTGCCTCAACATCTGAGGCATCAGCCGCGCCTACTCTGACAGGTACTCCTGAGACTCCATGGACGATTGCTGGGATGAGGAATGGATTGAGGAATGGTGGGATGCGGGTGGGTTGTCCAGTCCAGATGTCATGAGGGGCAGATAAAGATCATCCATGTTGGGCATGACAAACACTTTCTGTTCAGAGACAAAGGACAACACAACCATATTTAATTACTAATGCAATCATTAAACTGTCACAGACGCAGGAAATTTCTGCTCACGCTGATATCAATCTGTCAGAACATAAATGCATGAATTATTAATCGGAATCATCCCCGTGGGCAAACGGAAACACTGATGGACTGACCTGGAACTCACACTGCAGTTTTTTCTCAATCCACTCAGTTACATGAGTGAAGGTGACCTCCCTCTCCCCCAGCATGGGACGCACGTGAAGGTCCAACCTGGGAGGCACCCGGAAACTGTACCTGAAAGAGAGCGGCTATCACCATGGTGTATAATGAGTAAAGAAACAAAACCTGCAGTTTGCACTGAATTTCTTGATGGTAATTAAATTCAGTGAAGTGGTAAGACAGCCAAGAGAATCAGCACCATATCCTATCAGTAGGAGGAGGAGGGATGTTGATGGCCAGCGTCCCAGAAAGCTCCAGGACCTCAACGCTCAGCATCAGGGGCATGTTGGAGACCTCAGATATCTTCTTTCTTATGTACTCATTCTCTGTGGCTTTCTGGAAGTATTTGGACTTTGCTATCTTGTCCACGAATCTCAAGATTTTCCTGCTTGTCCTGCCACCTGCGTGCCTGTAAAGGATAAAGACCAAGCACAGTCAATAGGGACTACCTCATAGTGATGAAATGTCATCACCATGCCTTCATATTTCTAGGTGGAAAAATTCTAAATAAGTTTTTAAGTTACCCGTCGGCCGCCATTACAGGACTCTTGTCTCCCACGCATCCGTGTAGCTCAGATGGAGGGACCTCCTCTTCATCAGATGACCCTGCGCTGGATGACTCTTCATCACTATCAGCCAGTATACACAGCTTCATCTTAGAGCTGAAAAAAACATAACAGTTCTAGTCATCATATCAACCTGCTCAGGTTAAAAACACATTTCTTCGCAAACACTGAAATGCTAAAGTGGGTCTCACCCCACTTTCTGGGTCTCTGGTACATTGTGAGCCTCATCCTCTCCCTCTTTACCCAGCTTACACAGGTTCATCTTTGTCTCTAGGGTCATCTGAAGGCAGCCGGTGTACACCAACTCCAGCTGTAGCCACAGACCTTGGGGATAAAGGTGTGGGGGGAAAAAAGGAAGGGCTTAAAGCTTACAGCAGCTGAATTCTTAATTAGTTCAAAACCCTGAGTTTGGTTTGGTCTCTCTTCTTAATCCGTTTTGGCACGGTGTTGTGCAGAAGGGACATTAGACTGGCGGATGATAGCTTCGGCTAGTTATTGTTGGTCGACGATAGCTCGGGCTAAGAGGATTGCTAATCGCTTCAGCGGGAGACAATGGAAAGCTTTTAGGACAGCCATGACAAACCAAACTCAGTAATGAAACAATTGAGATCTTGGCCTGTACTCACAGCAGGAATGCAACTGAGAAAGAGATCTGGGTATACGCTGTTAAGTAACCAGTAAAGTCTGGCTACTCCTCGCATGCAGTTAAAATGCGTGCGTTAGAAAGTATTTGACAAAGGAAGCATATGAACACAACCATGGTGTACCTCTGGAGTCCAGCGTAGGTTTAGATGTGCTAAGGATGTGAGGTAGGCAGGTGCCCATGTCCAGATCAGCTAGAGTCAGCTCATTCATGAAGTACGGCAGCTACAATGAGACAAAGGGAGTCTTGGTGCATTCACGTCAGTAAAAGAAAGCTCTTAAAATATAGTCAGGCAAAAGCACAGCAGAAGTATTACAAGGCTGGCTAATTACCTCCATGAAATGAGCGAGCAGGGGAAACTATACTGTGTGAATATGTGTGTGACTGTGTAAGAGAAAAAAAACAGAAGGTCTGTGTCACAGAGGAGTGTATGCAATGAGCAATGGGATGCTGCAGGACCATCAGTGCTCCTCTAAGCACTCCCCACCCATTGCCCTGGGAGCCAGAGGGAGTGCATTATCAGCAGACTCACTCTCTCTCTCTCTCTCTCTCTCTCTCTCTCTCTCTCTCACACACACACATACACACACACAACCCCATTCAGCTATCTTAGTGAGGACCTTCATTGACAGGTTTTCCTAGCCCCTTCCCCTAATCCTAACCATTAAAAATGAATGCCTAACCCTAACCCTTACCCTAAACCTAACCATAACCATAACCCAATTGTAACTCTGACACTAAAACCACATTTTGAGCCTCAAAAAGGCCTTCAAACATGTGAGGACCGGTGAGTGTGTCCTCACAAGTGACTGTTGGTTCTCACAAGTATAGTAGAATGCAGATTTTGGTCCTCACAAAGATAGCTAGACAGGAACACACCACACACACACACACACACACAGAGAAAAGGAGAAAGGCAGCGTTTGTGCACTTAATGTCATGTATTTTGACCTCTGACCTGATGTTCAGGCTGTCCTACAGTTTATTTAGTTTCCATCTCTTTAAGAAGCCACATCATTAGTCACAGGGACACTGCTGATGCTGTGGTATCTGACTAAGCTCGAAAAATAAATAACATTTTCAGCTCCCCTATGCCAACTGCTAACTTTTTGTGATCCATGAAAGGCAGCATAGAATGAGCAACACCCAACCTATGGTTAGTGTATCTGGCACCTTTGTTTGCTAGTATGATTGGGGTGCACTTGTCCCCTTATAGAGCAGTAAACCACAGGCGTAATGCATCACAGCAGTTCTGGTAGCATGCAGGGGCCAAATGTGATTTTTATGTTTCTCTTTCCTTTAGTTTGCTAAAAAACAAACAAAAAAACCCCACACCTAACCTACACACATTCTCATACACCATCACCTTGATCTTGCTGAGTTTCTTCTGGATTTTGTGCGCCACCTGATCGGCCCAGTATTTCTCCCAGAGAAAGTCCCAGAAGATTCTTCCCACCAGACAGTTAACCCAGGTGGGCTCACTCTCTGCAGAGCATTCCCCCAGCCCAGTACCTGCATCAGCCTCAGCTCCACCCTGACCTCCAGAACCATGCTCTTTGGCGTCAATCTGCAGGAAATATTTTTAAAAAAAAATGAGACATATATATTTCCACAAACATTTTTCAGGAGTAAAATGACCAAATAGGACTGAGAAACAAAATACGCATTTGCACTGTCATCTAAAATAAATACCACTCTCATTTTCTGTGGCACCTCCTCTAAACATCTGAACAGACTGTCCCTCTGTGGGGGTTCCAATCCCAAACCACCTAATTCAGCATTAGAAGCACAGACAAGTATGTTCCAGTCCCAATGAGTTACTATTTATAGTTTTCCAGCCAGATGATATCTGATATTGCTGAATACAAAAATTTGGTCCAGTCAGCAGGTGTATTTAGCTGAGCCAGCATTCTGGACAAGGCTCATGTGAGCACAGAGAACACTATAAAAGAAAAGTGGATATAAAGCAGCTCTGATCAGTGTGGGTTATTGTGACATGAGTTAAACAGGGCTAAGAAACACTGCTATATCTCCCCCCGATGGAAAAAAAAAACAATTTAAATGGAACCTGAAAAACAGTGACGGGAAGTTTAAAGTTTACATCACTTCGAGAGATGCTTGATAGTCAATCTAAAGCTTGTTCACTGACCTTTTTGCAAGTCGTGGGGCTTCCCTTGTCACTGTGGCAGGGGCTGGGGGTGGGATTGCAACTTTCTGAGCCCATTAGCTGAGTCATGTAGGAGCTGTAGTCCAATAGGGTTCTTGCTTTCATTGCTCCTGGGAAATCAGGCAGCTCCTCTGTGCTTTCTTTAATGGTCTCTCCACTGCTTAGTGTTTCTGTGTGACACATTTGAAAGTAAAGAGTTGGTGAATCTAAAAATATTGCTGAAAGAATGATCGAATAAGGCAAATTTGGCATTGAGTAACTTGTAGTACATGTATTTTAAATGAAAGAGGTGACTTTTCCGGGCTACATATAGTATCGCAACCAGCTGAATTTCTCCATATCACTCAACCAAGTCGTCTTCTTACCTGTGTTTCCTTCATCTCTTACACTGGTCTGGGCTAAGGCTCTAGAGGCTGACACAAAATGCTGGAACCACTCCTCCTTCTCTCTTCCAGTGCGACCAAACAGGTAGAGGGTGACGGGAAACTGCTGGTGGGGATCTGTGTTTTTCTCTTCCCTTTCTTCTTCGGTTTCCTGCCCTTCAACCACGCTTTCCTCCCCTACCTCCCCCTCAGCCAGAGTGATGCAGATTGGGTACTTCCTGTTCCACACCCTCTTACGAGCCAAACCAGGAGGCACCAGAGACACCTGAAGTAAAAATGTTGAAAAGAAGGACCAACTATTCATTTCATTTCTGTTCCATCTGCATTTATACAACATGCTCTGAAAGCACTGCCAGTGAATGTGTGTTAACTTTACTCTGTTATCATACAGGGAGAGCTACTTTAGTTTGCCTCAGTGGGCAGGTGAGATAGCGAAGAGGTCCGGTTTATTCGTTTTGGTCATAACTGTTTCAGTGGGCGCAGAGAAATAAGAGCAAGGGGTTCAGGTGGTTCTAATGTCCCTCTGAAAGGCAGGCTTGCTTTCTCACAAATGAACTGACCTTACAGTTAGCCAGCTGGTAAGTGCGTGAACGCAGAAAAACAGCTTTGTGGGGTGTCTCGTCGAAAGAAGCCCACCGGGCGATGTTGGCACGTGGGTATGCTAGTTGCAGCCGGCTGCCTTCCAGTGTAACATAGACAGAGTGTGTGATGGAGGGGTGGAAAGTCTCAGGGTCATAGCTGTGGGTCTCATTCATCCAGCCCTGAAAGTGAGTAATAAGAACATTTAATCCAAAAGGACAGGATTCAAGCAGAAACCTCTGCAGCCACAAACCATTTTATGTTTTCTTGGTAAAACTAAAGTACATCTACAAATACAAATATTTGTATTTGTATTGAGGCTGCATTTAACCAAGAGTTAACATTTAAGCATTAAATACGGCTAGGGAGGCAAAGATTGTACTGTGGCAAATTAGATCCACAGCAAGTGGTGCAAACTGTGACAAACAGCTCAGCAGGAGGGGAAACACGAGCCCGGGCACAATACAACTCTCACTTAACACCGCAGATGAGTCTAGACTATTGTGTGCTGTTAGTAGGCCCTCTATCCTGATACAATTTGTTGTTTTTAAAAAAATCTTTTTAAGTATCACTGTTCTAGTCAGACTGACACAGAAGTACTTTGAGAAAGCTATTATCAGACTGCACCTCTCTTTCATGGATAATAATCGGTCCTCAGGGGCTACTTTTAAAACAGCAATTACCTAAAAACGATTCTATTAAGCACCATTCAAAGCACTATCTTTCTTTGATGCTATCTAATGCCCGCTGATCTTTGATATTTTGATCTCTCATTTTGCTAAACAAACATTTGAGCATTTCCATGTAGCCAAATTAGCAAAAGAGGAAACAGAAAAGGAGTGGCTGCAGAGGTTATTTTGCATACAGAGGCAGATCGGAGTGTGCGTAATCACAACAATGGCTCTTTAAACGGCAACATGTTTGTGATGGAAATGCTGTAATAATCTTTATCATATTAATGGTTGCAAATGAACACAAAGCAGAATAAAAGCAGGTGGAAAGCTATTAAAACAGATTCATTGTGGCGATACAAACTTTGACCTGCACAATTTCATTTAGAGGGAAAACAACAGTCCTCCTGGGTATCTGTCGTCTTGATCTGCCACAGTTTGACTGCATACAGATTTAGAGGTAACATTTAGATTAGTCTTCTTCTATGCTCATGTATAGAGTAATTTTAAAAACTAATTTATTACCTGTAGGTTGTGTAGATTTGCGAGCTCTCCGTCCAGTGGATTGTCATTCACGGCACTGAGTTTGCTATGTAAGACCCAGTTCCTTTTGGCGGCTGAGCGCTGTGGGGCAAACATGAACACCAGTACCAAGCCCAGCATAAAGCCACATGCAACCCCCACTGACAGACCTGTCACGTAGGGAGGAAGAGGCAGGACAAAGAAACCATAAGCTAGAAGGCCCACAGGAAAGAGCCAGTAAAGAGGCAAAGATGAACCCGGCACTGTCACTTGACACTGAGGGTAAGTTCTAGGATGTGTCTCTCTGGAGCTGTTCTGGCGCTCCACCACCTGAATCATATCCCCATAGGTGCAGATTTCCAAATGTTTGTCTCTGCTGAGGGTGTGCCGTTCTGGGGAGATGGAGGATTTTGTTAATGAATCCTTTTGGAGTCGTCTGACGGCAGTGTCACACACCCCTTTGTGCTCACCGTCAGTCCTCCTCCGACACCTGAGGCCTGCTTCGTCGCTGCTTCCATCTCTTCCACCAGTGCTGTGGGAGGCTGGTGATTCTCCTGCACCAGAAGTCCTCCCCTGCTTGGGGCTTCCAGAGCTTTCATCCCCCATAATCTTACTCAGCATGCTCAGTGGGTCCTGCATGGCCTCCGAGAACTTCCGCCGCGTGTCCTCCAGCTCGGCGATAAGGGAACTGCCCCGTGGCTCCGTGGGAGACATGCTGCCCGTGGAGGGAGGTGAAACCCAGGCGTCGTTCTCATCCATTCCTCCTGTTTCAGGTCTGGCCTCCAGTATCTTTGGATATGTAAGCTGCTTAAAAGGATGCAAATGTAGCTTGGAGTCAGACTTGGAGAGGTTGACCTCGGGCTCTACACGGCGGGAGATCTCTGTGCTGAGAGACTTGACCAGACTGAGGAGGGGCTTGCTTCTTAAAGAGCTGCTTTCCCTTGGCTCCAGATCCGTGGAGGAAGATTTCACTAGGTTGGTGGTGACAGGCAGACCTGCTGATGAGTCTGATAGATCAGCTAACGAGCCTGGGGAAGAGGGGGAGTGAGGCAGGAAGAGAGGCTGGGAGCGTTGCCCTTGGCTAAGGTCCAGATTGATCCACAAATTGGGTTCAGGCCGGCTCTCCCTGCTTTCTGGTTTGTCTTTGGAAAAGGTCACAGAAGGACCCTCCTCATGGCGGTCCAGACTGAAGATCAGCTTGCTGTCCTCCATGATGGTTGTTAATGAGGAACTAAGATGAGGATGTGGTCAAAAAGATGGAGTTGTAGCCCTCCGAGACACAAATGCATGAGAGACTGTAACTGCATGGACAACTGGAAAATCCTTCTCAGGGTGGGTGCAGTCCATTGTGTTGGACCCTGAAAAAAATAGTGAAAATATAGTTTTAAATCCACTACTTTGACCTGCCCTTTATTTCCTTTCTCTCTGTTCCACTCTTTCAAACCTTTAAAAGTTTCTTTCCCCTTTCTCTTGTCACTTGTTTTTTCTCTCAGTCCTTTCTGCACCTTCTCCTTCGTCTTTAACTACACCTCTGCGGGCATAAAGGGAACTCGGCTTCACTTTGTGCTGTCAGTTCACATAATGTCTGAGTCTAGTAATGTGGAGAGGGTGGACGAGCGGTTTGTTTCTGGAAAGGAGTTATCAGCACAGAGTGTCAGCTAATCCCAAATTAGATGCAGTGTTCCACTCTATTTGAGACATCAGTAATGCTTTTAAGATGCTCTGAAAGATACCCAACACAATAACAGCCCTCTACAATAGAGCTATTTTTTTCCAACCACTGCCCAGTTTGCCTTAAAAGCACAACAATAAAACACTCCTTTCATAAGCTAGAGCTCTAAATGCACAACAATCTTTAACCTCCTAGGACCTGGCGTCCACATATGTGGACATAACATTTTGGGTTATTTAGACTTAAATACTCAATTTTGCTCTACATGGGCCTGATATCCACTTACGAGGACATTGTACTGCTACTGTTTTATCAACATTTTAAATGAATATCCTCAGATGTGGCTCTTATTTTCTTAAAAACAAAAATAAGGTAAAAAAAAAAAAAATCTGGTAATTCTTTGTTTTTACATTCATCGGGCCCCAATATGCCCAAATATCAAAGAGAAATTAAAAATGCATGTCGTGGAAGAGTTCGGGTCTTAGGAGGTTAAAAACCCTTTAAATCAATCACGAGCATATATCATTGCCAGGCAGACTGTACAGTCTAATTCACTGAGAGTCAACACATCGAACGGCTGTAATCTTCCTGATTAAAGAAGCTTTTGTAACAGAGAACTAAATCACTCAGGGCACAAGTTGCATTTGATGAATCAGTCAGTTTCAAGTGCATTTATCCATAAACTAGCTCACACACACAACACAGTGTGATCTGCAGTATCAGTCAAGCTTTATGAGCAATGTAATGTGACCCTGCTCATCTGCATCATAATAAACTAAGAAATGCGGCTATTAGTGAGCAAATACAGTCATGCAAGGAAATAAGAAGCAAAATTTGAACAACATGATTAGTAATTGGTTCTGTGTGTTATAAATGATCTTGATGAAACCAATTTTCAGGGCCTGAAAAAGAAACCGGTTAACTTGCTTTGGGTGCCACCAAATCTCTCTGTGTCTCTGCATGACGCTCATACGGCGAGATATTAATTTTAGCACCAAGCTGCTGGGCTGCTTGTCAAATCTAATTAACCAAAAGTGCTGCTCTTTGAGTGCTTAAGCTGCCCTAGACAGTACTGCATTACCCTAATCAATTTCCACTTGCAAGTCAATTTGGATCAGTTCGTGCTGACAGGGGGAGGAAAACCTCCGCTGCTCGGTGGAATATAGAGTCAGCAGGGAGTTAGCAGCTTTCCAGGCAGGACTGTGGATGCAATTTTGCACAAGTAAGAGTGAGGAGGTGTAACCCTCAGAGGACTGGAGACAAAGGTACAGGCAAGCCTAGACCTCGTGTTCTTGGTTTGTCGTTTGGGAGTGGAAAGTGGAGCAGATATTCCTCTGGAAAAAAATATGAAGGATTAGAAGCTAAAATTAGAATCTACACACCAACATTTTTTCTGTCACAGGAGAGAAATAATGTGCAGAACTAAAAATACGGTTCAAAGGAAACAAGCTCATTTTGTAAGAGAAAGTAAAATGCAAAGAAACCGAGACAGCAATAAATCCTTTGTTATAACAGTTTAGTAGCTTGTTAAGAAAATAATAGAGAAATGATAACTGAAAATGCAGTTCTTGGCATTAAAAAGCTGTCAACAGCTGGGCGACTCCCAGCCTTTCAGTGTGAAGGCTTAACCGTGACAAACTTTCTATAAATGTGTTTTTTTTTAAAATGTCACAAGCTAAAAGATCTTATACTCACACACAAGGACACTGATGGAAAAAGTCACACACTGAACTCTAAGAATGCACATGTCGTATTTCATAGGTCTGTAAGTTCAGACTCTGTCTTCAGGTTAAGCTTCTGTATTGCACACGTCATTTATACCTGCCCGTACACTCAGAACACGTTTGGTCAATTCAACCATCGTCCTATATTCTCTGTAAATATTAACCACATCATTTAGTTTAAATTTAGGAGCATATTGCCTACTTGTGCGTATTTAGTATTTGCACTGTTCTTCATGTTGAAGCAAAATGTTTTGTTTTATTTGCACTATGTGTTCACTGGGGTCTCCGAGATTTGCAGTTCCATCTCTCTGCACACTTGCATACAGCTGAGATGACAAAGTTCACGTTTGACACTGAAAGCGATATCAAATGATGTGCATTTGATATATTCTTCCAGCATATTCTTCCAATCAGCAGACAGCAACATATGAGTCAGAATGGATTAATGAGGGAATAATGATGGCACCAGCAGAGAGTCCCACTTTTATCCCTGACGTCAACACGGTTTTGAATTCTGCCAAAGTGTCATGTCTCCCCTGCTCTGTCCTCCTCTTGGCCTTTTTATCCTGGATTAAGTGGGGGGAATCGGATAAAGAGGAGACAAAACAATATTTCAAATGTTATTTTTTTCTGAGAAAGATTTAATTCATTAAAATAAAATAGATTGAACAGTTACATGGGATCATTTGAGGACTGGCCCTAGAGGCTGGCATCACGCACCTTTATTTCCATGCCATCCCTGTGCCTCTTAATCTTGCCCTCAAACAACCATTTGACCACGGTGACACATTTGGCACTGGGTGGTGTTTGTTTGGGTATCACAGGGTAAGTATCAGTGGACTTGAACTGAAGCAGGTTATTAAGATAATACTTCAGGGGCTTAAAGAGTCTGTTGGAGCACATCCTCCCTCAAAACTTTTTTGTTTTTTAGCTTTTAAACCGTTCCCCGCTGATAAGTAGAGCTATTTCAAAACACACCAAATTCACCAGAGCATGATCAGGACGAGAAAATCAGTGTCTCAAGACAAAATCCTACAACTCTGATTTTTTGGTAGTAAAAGAATCTATTCTATTGCACTGACAGAGATTTTTCCCAAACAAAAGAAAAACAGCAATGCGTTAGTACTTACCTAAACGTGCCATGACTGACCATCTGCCCCTCTAATATATCAGTGGCAGAGGTTGGGTGAGGTCCAGAGTAATTTATTGCGCTTCCAGCGCAGGCTGCAGTGATCGGTCTGGATGTGCTGCAGAGTGCGTGCTCTGCACACGGGGATTCACGCCACCCAGCCAACCATCTACCGCAGGAACGCTCACCCAACTTCATTCACATCACCTTCGCTGGGGAAACCATCCAAACTCCCGAGAACAAATGACTGGCGTTTAAACGCGCAGTTCAGCTTTGAGAGACAAGCAAGCCAGCGGCGGTGCCACGACTTGACATCGCCACTTCCGCCCGCTTCGGGAGGCGTCAGGCCGAAACAGAATAATGTGATTATTGGTGTCCTGGCTGCAGAGTGGACCAAACTGTAATCCAGATTAGATCTCAGAGGCCAACAGTTGGCGGAGTGACTCCTCCTCTCTGCTCTGCCCCACAGCGTGAAAACAGAGCCTGAGCTCAACCCTCCTCTCCGCTCCACACCGCAGTCCCCGCTGTACGCAGACTTATGTAATTGCGCGACCTGGAAAATTCACGCCGGGATTAATGTTCAAAAGACTGTTTTTATGGCAATCCAGCTAATATTGAAGCCCCGCTTTCATCTGTGCGTGCAAACAGGAAACTTTTCATGACTCTCTTCTAATTAATTTACTAATTACTTAATTGACTTAAATCATTAACATTGTTTTTTTAAAGCTCCATATTAATGATTTGCATCATTGGGTTTGTGCTTGTGTGACTTAAAGGAATATACATTTAGAAAGAGAAGGATTAAACGGGAGGCAATAACCTGATTTCCCGCGACTGCTTTTAGGTTGCCAGCTGTATTTGTGCTCGACGGTTGTATTGTTTTTATTATTATTATTATTATTATTATTATTATTATTATTATTTGTGCTTCAGATATCAGTTATTGCATAAACCTTTGGGTCCTGTGCTGAAACATGCAAACAAACAAAGGGTGGGTACTAGCTTAATATAGCTTTTCGGGTAATCCACTGACAATCATTAATTATAAGTAACTGGGGTCTTAAAGGCTTGAAGTGTTGAGGCACGGACCGCCTATAAAACAACAGTGTTGCGACATGGTGCATCAGTGCTAAAGTTAGTGTCTGCTGCCACCTGTTGGGAAAACAGCAGAACTCATTATTTGCTCACTTAACCTCCTACGACCCAAACGTTTTCATGGCATGCATTTTTCATTTCTATTTGGGCTGATTGGGACCTGATGAATGTCAAAACAAAGAATTACGTGATTTATTATTTTTTTTTTTTTTTACCAGATTTTTGTTTCTGAGAAAAATGAGATCCACATATGAGGACATTTGCTTTAAATTTTGATAGGACAGTGGCAGAACAATGTCCTCACGAGTGGAGATCAGGCCCCTGTAGAGCAAAATTTAGTATTTTGCTCTGGATAACCCAAAATCTGATGTCCACATATGTGGACGCCAGGTCCCAGGAGGTTAAAGCAGCGTTGTTGAATGAACATTGTGTCTAAGAAAATTCTTGTGCCCTGAGTGATTTACTTCTCTGTTACAATTCAGCTACAACTGAGCAAGTATGATCAAATGTCAAATTCACTTTAGGAACATAACATCATCTGGTTCGATAGGATATTCACAGGTAAAATGGGAGGCAGAGCCTTCAGCTTTCAGGTTCCTCTTTTATGGAGCAACTCCCAGTTCGTATTTGGGAGAGAGACACTCTCTTTACTTTAAAAATTAGGATTAAAACTTTCCATTTTGATAAAGCTTATAGTTATGGCTGGATTAGATGACCTTGAATCTTCCCTCAGTTATGCTGCAATAGGCCTCTGGGAGCTTCCAGTGATGCACTTTTCATTTCTTCTTCAGTCACTTTCTCTGAGTTGGTGTTAACACACCATTCTGCATTTAATCATTAGTTATTATAATTTTTCTGGCTCTCTTCCACGTTGTGACTTTTGTCCTCCCTTATCTGACCCTCAACCAGTCTCAGTAAATGGCTGACCCTCCCTGTGCCTGGTTCTGCTGGAGTTTTCTTTCCATAAAAAACGTGTTTGTCCTTCCCACTGTAACCAAACACTTGCTCACAGAGGGCCATAGGGTCTTTTAAGTATAAAGCACCTTGAGGCGATTGTTGTTGTGATTTGGGGTTATATAAATAAAACGAAACCGAATCTTCATCAGCTCTATCTTCTTACTTCCCCCCCCTTAAGGGATAGCTGCATGCACTCTCACCTTTACTTATTATCTTATGAATTCTGATGCTTTTCATGTCAAAGTCTGACAGCTCAGAGTACTGGACAGACATCTGACTGATATTTCAATATTGTATTTTGCATGTCTGACAGAAGAAGAACAACAAAGTACATGATTATTTGTGGTGGTGCAGAGCTAAATGGTTGTCTGCATGCATCTTGTATGCAGACCTCCCCTGCAGGGTCTGAAGGGAAATCTAAATACAGTGTGTCCACGGCTCAGAAAAAGCCTCTTTTATCATCAAAAAGCCACTGTTGGATTTAGTAACGAGGTGCAGCATCAGCTCTGGGTCTGAAAAGCATGGATGCAGCATGCTGGCTGGCCTTACTGCATATGTATTTGTAGCGATGTACTTCACAGCACATATATATTTGGCAAGGGAATGTTTAAATGAACATAAAACGGGGTTTAGTAAGGTTTGCAGCAAACTTTGCTGAACCGACTCTCTGTGAGAATCTCTGTGGGTCTTTTCTCAGCAGTGTGCACTCACAGCAGTTTTCATGTAGTTCATTTTTAAAAACTCCTCTGTATCAGATCCATACACCTGATATTGCTGATATTGAAATGTCTATCAAAATGCAGCTGTTAACATGACTGTGTTTGTGTGTCAGACTTTATTAAGTGTCAGCAGCCTCAGTCTGGAGAAGAAAAAGACAAAAATGCACAAATTTACACACAAATTCAAATTTCATTGTTGTTTTTTTCTACCATTGCACAGCTCAGCTCTTCCACAGATTTCAGGTTCATATGGTGGAATAGTTTGTAATACTATTGTATTACCACTCCTCTAGTTAAATCTAGTTCATTCACACAGAAAACCATACTGATTATTCTGCAGCTACTTAATATATTTGCTTAGTTCAAATTAAAATTACAGCTAGAGGCAAAGAGAGTACTGTAAAGTTACAAAATTGCAGGTGTAAGGCTTTTCTTCCACATGTGTGGTCTGCAAACATCACAAGGGTCCATTTGTTTTCCTGAATGGTACCTCATTTGTATTTTCAGGCGACTGCTTTGCAGAAAAAAGTCTGCCACACTCTCCACAGTGGTACGTTTCTCCCCAGATTGGGTCCTCACACACACAGTGAGATTATCTCTGCGGTGAAGTGTTTTGCCACTTTCTTGGCACACTAATTTTTTATGAATCTGGAGTCCATGCATCCGGTAAGAAGTCTTACCACCAACGTCGCAAAAATGCTTTGTGAGTATTTTACTTGTATGTTTTTATTTGTTTCGTCATAGCAGCGGTGTAGCTTTCTGGTACTATGTACGTCGACTATGTGTGCATGTGTGTAGCACCATCCATAGTTAGTTATAAAGCTTCCACTCGATACGCCTAGAAAAACAATTTAAAGAACTGAACCAGATTTCTGATGTCGCAGACTTTCCCCCTCATCATTAGAGTTGATTAACTTCTGCTTCATGCAGAACTTCTGTGATTGTTTTCTCCCGCTGTTCGAGGATCTCCTTTGCTGCGTACAGCTGCTGGTGAACAAATGACCACGGCTGAAACGTCATGCCGTCCTTGTCTAAGATGCAAAAACACAGACAACAACAACTGAACTGTCATTTGGTGTATAGGCACCATCGATAGTCAGGACCTGTTTCCCGACTTGAAGGCACAGGTAAGCAATTCTCTAATCCACTGGGGTAAATCCTAATATACAGCCAGTGAATTCCAGAGTGGAACAGAGTCTAACCCCTCTCCTGAACACTGGTTCCAGAGCCTGAGCTATGCATTGAGATGAGCCAGACTATATATATATTTGCTAACTCCCAACCTCACACACCAGGCTTGGGCTCCTTCCGCACCAGTGAGGTGACATCCCATGCACCACAAGCCAATTTTGGAGGCCAGAGATTGGGGGGCCAAGACCTCTGCCTCTGACTGCCACCCAATCCACTAAGCGCCAAACCCCTACGGCCCCTCCTGTGATCTCATAGGACAGGGGTAGGGAACTCCAGGCTCGAGAGCAGATGTCCTGTAGGTTTTAGATCTCACCCTGGGTCAGCACACCTGAATCAAATGATTAGTTCAATACCAGGCCTTTGGAGAACTTCAAGACATGTTGAGGAGGTAATTAAGCCATTGAAACCAGCTGTGTTGGATCAAGGACACTTCTAAAACCTGTAGGACACCCGGTCTCGAGGCCTGGAGTTCCCTACCCCTGTCATAGGAGAACAGACCCACGTGGCTTTTTTGGGCTCACAATGTAACATAAAAACAACATTCAGTGATTCAGAAGTAATCTAAATGCTACATTTAACAAAGGTGCAAAGACAGCATAGTCCGTGCACTGTCAGAAGTGGCTCCAGTTGAGAGGTCAGGTTTGTTTCGTCATAACCCTTCTGATCTTTCACCTTCACTGGAGATGACCAAGTAATTGCAGACAGAGTGCAGGTGTTTCATTCTTCCAACTGAAAATTAATAATCAGGGTGTTTAATCCAGTTCAAACTGCAACACGAGTTTCTAAATGAGCATCAGAAAGGTGATTTAAGAGACTTTGAGCAGCTCTAAAGGCAAACAGGGTTTTAAGCAGGTGCACTTAATAAGAAGCATGAGTCAGGGCAAAAAACAACACTCAGTTAACACTGTGAATGGGTTTAGGCTGTCGTGTGCTTTTAGTAGCTCCTCTACTCTTATAAAGTGTTCGTACTTTTTTGATCTTGCTAAGTCTCATTGTTGCAGTCAGGAACCGCTTTGAAAGAACTATTATCAAAATGACCCTCTCTTTCATGTGTAATCTTCTGAGCCCAGGGGCCAGTTTTAAACAGCAATTCCCCCAAAACGACTCCATTAAGCACCACTGAGAGCGCTCTCCTTGATGATATCCACAGCCTCACATAACTGCTCCTCTTTATTTTGATCTCTCATCCTGCAAAGAAAACATTCAAGCATTTAAATGTAAGAACATCACAATCTCACTTCAGCATGTCAGCATGCTGCCAGTTGCAAAATGGCACAAAATTAAATTAGCTAACGTAGATAAAAATGTAAAGAAAAGTTATTTATTATTAGGATACACCCCATGCACAATCTCATTTGAAGGGTGGTGATCTAGTTCCCAACACACCAAAAAAGAAACTGCAACAACCTAAATGACTTTTAATGCTTTTTTTAAAGCCATGATGGCAGGAGTTTAATTAAGTTACTGCATGTGTGTTGACATTCCGAGTCTCTGATTGTTGTCTTTTTCATAACACTTAAAAATTTTATATATTTACAAAGGTCTTTTCATTATGAGATCATCAAATATTGCGATTAGATCATGACTTTCAGTCAAAGAAGTATTGTAGTTGATAAATACAAAAAACAAATGAAGTTTCTTTATCCTGATTTAGGCATTTTCTCAGAAGTTTTACTGGAATTCAAAATAACAGGAAAACTGTTGAAAATTGACACAAAGAAACAAATAAGCTCCTATGAAATCTACTGAACTTCCTAATTTTGTGGCATCATAAAGACATCGTTTAAAAAAATAATAATCAAAAGCTTCTTTCCCTTCATTCAAAGACTCTAATCCATCAAAATGCAGAGTTTTATGAAGTAATAACATATTGAAAAAAATCCACATACACTATCTACATTATCCACAGATCTGAGACAATACACATACCAATATTACATTTAACACCATTTACCATCTAAATGTATGCACGTCATGGCTGCAGCCAGAGACAAGTGGATCACCGTAATGTTAAACCTTAGTGTCAACTGTGGAAATTAACCTCACAACACCAGAGCATCACAGAGGGCAACAAGAGCTGCAGATGTGTTGTTCTACACTCGTACTCATGCAGTCAAAGTTGAACTAAGCTTGCATCAAAGCCCACTAGGGAAAACAGCAAAATCGTGTTAACCAACAGCAGCATATAGCTGTAGAAATGATGCAATGGTCTTTAAAGCAAACCAAACATTATGAATTGCAGTTATTTGACACCACATCAGGCACAGTCGTGTTAAGTGGATGATATTAAAAGCTATCCAATTTCAACTAGACGGGAAAAAAAGGGATCACTCTGCTTTGATACGTGTTTGCAAATGCAACTTGAGATTAGGTGCAAACAACACATATAGCAAGACTAAGGCTTCTCGCCCATATGGGTGGTCTTGTGTCATGTCATGTATGAATTTTGACTAAAGCGCATACCACAAATATCGCAAGGGTATGGTTACTCCCCAGAATGGCTCTTCATGTGCGTAATCAAACAGTGTTTATACCGGTACGGTTTGCCACATTCCTGACACACAAACTCTTTCGTCAGTGTGTGTTTTCTTTCGTGAGTCTGGAGGCTGCGGACTTTGAAAAAAGTTTGACCGCAAACATCACAAAAATATGCATCTCTGTGTTTCTTTTTCAAATGGAAAACAAGTTCTTTTGGACACCCGTATTTCATCCCACAAATAATGCAACTGGTACACTTCTCGTGCGTTTTGATGTGCTTCATTAAAGAGGCGGTGTAGTGAAAACGCTTCCCGCACAAATGGCAAAACTTGCGACCTTTTTTCCTTTTAACCGAGCAGTTCTTATAAGACAAAGCTGCTTGGGCTTTCTTGCCGTCACTGATGCCGTCACCTTGCATCATCTTTGCTCTCTGTTTCACAGTTATGGCCTGTTCTCCTCTCTCCGTCTCCTCACTAACTGCTGCAGACAAGTTTGAAGAAAGCATCTGCGTTTCATGTATTTGCGTGTCCGACTGTTCTTCCTCACTTTTCACAGTTCCTGGAGGAGAGAAAAAACTCTCATTCCTATGCTCCTCCTGCTCCATCTTCACCTCAGGCCTCTCCACCAGGCAGTAGTTCCCACTGTTACTGCTTAGATCTGCAGTGGGCTCAGGGGTTCCTGGATTCTCAGGGCTCGGTGTCAAGTCAGACTCTTCTGTGTTTGTGGGTCCCTCGCACTCCTGCAGCAGCGGGGAGTCACATTCATCTCCATGTTGGACGGCACTGTTGGTCATTGGAAGTTCTTCAGCTACAAAGGAAAATATCCACAAATGTTACCCAATCACCTGTAGGGTTTCCTCTTTGCTTTTAAATGGAAATAAATGTAAGTGCTAGAAAATGCTGTCCTGA
>NW_005187460.1:2334494-2349028 GCF_000239375.1 Pundamilia nyererei
TTTCTTCTGCATACTTTGTGCTTACAGAAACTGTTCTGGTATCAAATGTTTAGCGTTTTGTGTCTTTTAAAAACACATATCCTGCTTTAGTAAAATCTCCTTGTGCTCGTAGTGTCAAAAGTTTGTCAGTGGGACCTAAGGTTTTCATGTGGCAACCGTTTGTTTCTGGGTATCTCAGCAGTGATTTCTTCTGAGTTTCAGTAGGAAAAATAAGGAAAAAGACACAAGCTGCTCCTGATTGGTGGATACAAATTCAGCACCTTCAGATCAATGACTGTATAAAAGACAGTCATAGACTCAGACTGCTTGGTTGGAAGAGAAACACAGAGGCAGGTGTGTATCAATGTGTGTGTGCATATATTTTTAAATAGTGTTAGGTAATAACGATGCACAACTCACTCGTGAGAGTAAACGTGTGCACGTCCACATTTTTAAATACTGTTAGGTGAAGACGTCCTATGGAGTATCTTTAAAAAAATCTTTTTTTAATATTTGAGGCAAAATCTTCAAATTTTCAACATTCACATTGCATTTTTGCCAAGAAATGCTTTATCTAACATATATATAATTTATATAACTATGTAACTGAGCATACTTGTGAATGTCAGTTATTACCTGGAGCACCTGGAGCTAGGGAACACTTGATTATCAGAATATACCACAAAGTCAGACCTAAGGGATATCAATCTGCCCAGTTAGGAAGCAGGAACCATTGCAAATTAAATTCAGCTCTTTTGTTACAAACGAAAGTGATGGCAGGTACACTGGAGAGAGAACAATAAGACAAAAAGGTGTTGGTTTTGCAGGTGGTGGCTGCAGATCATTGCCATCTCCTTATACTTTCCGACCACCCTTCTCCAGTTGTGTTTCTTGCTAGAGTCCTTGTCACTTCTGGCAGCATGAAACTATACTTTTTCTTGTCGTTCCCTCACCAGTGCAACTTTTGTCACTTTCATTCACCAAAGCAGATGAAATGCATTTACGATGGTTTGTACTTCACAGCTGAACAAATTGATATCGTTGGAGTAACTACCTTTATCTTATTCTGTGATGATTAAGTGCTACCTTACTATTTGTTAGCTTTGTATTGAACTATCTCTCATCATGCAGGAGCAAAGCTTTCTGGTATTCCGCGCGTGAATTATTTGCGCATGCGTGAACATCATTCATAGCCACAAAGCTGTTTATAAAGCTACGACTACAAAAAACATGACAAAAAAAAATGTAAAGAATCGTCCTAAACCTGATTTCAGCTGGTGTCGCAGACTTTCCGCCTCCTCTTTAGCTCGAACGTCTGCCTCGTGCAAAACTAACGTGATGGTGTTCTCCATCTGCCCGAGGATCTCTTCAGCTGCAGCGTACAGGCGCTGGTGAACAAACAACCTGAGCTGAAACATCGTGGCGTCCGTGCCTCAGGTGGGCGATAAGAAACAAAAACAGCAACGGTTACCAAAAAAAAGAGAAAGAAAGTTGGGGTTTTTTTTGTTTGTTTAAAAAAAGACAAACTCCAACGTACTCAGAGCATCAACCCAACAGCCTATGGACAGTTAAGAAGCCACTATGTTACCTCCGGTTTGGGCCTTTCAAAATTGGAGCGTACACGGAGTGTGCAAGTAGAAGTCACATTTTTGGGAGTTACAACAGCAAAATACAAACTACATCGAGGCTAAAACAATCCAGAAAAAAATCTAATATAAAAGCTCTACTTAATTCGTGCTCTAAATACTCTAGGTTTCACATTGATGAAGCCTTTCAACATGCGGAACATTGAGGGTTCATATATAGAAATAATTAAAAAAGCTTTGCTGTATTTTCATGTTTGCAGGTTCAGAAAAGGAATCACTGGATGACGGTGAAATGTACCATACACTCATTGATCATTACCCACAAAAAAAAGAAAAAGAAACAAAAGAAAAAAACTATCAGGATGCTTTTAGTTTGAAGGTCAGAAACTTGGACCGGAAGTTGTTTTGTTTGCAACCGGTTCTGTGGACTTAAGTGTAGGTTCACGTTGAACATACGGAAAGAAAAAGCAATGTCTTTTTGCTCTTTCTTCGGTGGAGAGGTCTTCAAAGACCATTTTAAGTCAGGTACCGCTATGACTTTTTTTTGTTTAAACTTATTGTATTTTATTCAATGTTTCTTTAATAACTTAGGCGGTTTGGAGACTGGTTTGCAGCTGTTTGCTAACTATCCAATACAGCACAAATAACTTTTCAAACTGCTGGTTAGCTCGTTCTAACTCGTCCTCATTGTCCGTTTCAGGCTATAAAACCTATTATGAAGTACTGTTTTTATATCCATGGTCGCAGGTGATTGTGATGTAAATAGCGAAAAACGTTCAACCTGTTGTGTAACCATGTTCAAGTTACATAACAACCAGATTACCAAACTAGATTAAGCTTCACATACAAGGATGTCATTAATTTTTTTACATACCCTTAACCACAGCTAAAAAGGTAACAATATCCTTAAAGAATTAGTGTTTCAAACGATGTAAAAAATTTTTTATATATATATATATATATGTTAGGGGTGCAACGATATTCGTACCGATATTGAACCGTTCGATACAGTGCTTTCGGTTCGGTACGCATATGTATCGAACAATACAATTTTTTAAAAAAATTTAAATTTTTTTTTTTTTTTTTTTTGTCCCGTTTGGATCTATAGCCATCAGAATTGTTGTCTTGAGCCCAAGAAAGATGCCAAGCGGATTTATTTTACCAAGTGGATCATCATATTGGTCCATTTGATTGACCTTTATTATAATTATGAATTTATTTTATTTTCAGTTGCAAACGGGACAGACATGACTGTGGGATAGGACAGGGGGAAAGAATGAAAGAAAGAGGGGAGAGAAAGAAAGAAAACCAAAGGGGAGAAAAAAAAAGAACAATACAAAATTTGTAATTTTTTTTATCAACTTTCCTTCTGATGATGCTGTCTGTGTTGAGCGCTCAGTGAATCTGCGTTCAACTACTCCGCCTAGGCTGCACTGTCCAGCGCAGATCCACTGAGCGCTCAACAGAGACAGCATCATCAGAAGGAAGAGCGCAGGGCAAGCTAGCGAGACAGAAAGTTAAGCTGTGCTAAATAACCAGGGGTGCACATAAGTGGTGCACATTCGCTGTCAAAATAAAAAACACTTACAAGGGTTAGATTTAAAAACTGTACTCCATCCATCCATTCGCTTATCCTTTTTCAGGGTCACGGGGGGCGCTGGAGCCTATCCCAGCTGTCATAGGGCGAGAGGCAGGGTACACCCTGGACAGGTCGCCAGTCTGTCGCAGGGCCAACACACAGGGACAAACAACCATTCACACTCACATTCACTCGCACATTCACACCTAGTGACAATTTGGATTATCCAATTAACCTATCCCCACAAGCTGCATGTCTTTGGACGGTGGGAGGAAGCCGGAGTGCCCGGAGAGAACCCACGCAAACACGGGGAGAACATGCAAACTCCACACAGAAAGACCCCGGCCTGGTGTTGGAATTGAACTCAGGACCTTCTTGCTGTGCGGCAACAGTGCTAACCACCGTGCCACCGTGCTGCCCTAAAAACTGTACTTTTGAGTTAAAATATATATTTATAATTTTAATAAATGACAAATTAAAAAGGCATGAACATTTTTTTTGTATCGAAAAAATATCGAACCGTGACACCAAAGTATCGAACCGAACCGAACCGTTGCACCCCTAATATATATATATATATATATATATGTATATATATATGTGTGTGTGTGTGTGTATATATATATATGTGTGTGTGTATATTATATAAATGTACATATTATTTTAAAACTGCAGTAGAGACACTATCGCTTCATGTTACATAACAGTCTCCTGCCTATTATTCCTCAGGGATTTATGTGTGCACCAAGTGTGATAACCAGTTGTTCTCCAGCCGCTCCAAGTACGAACACTCTTCACCCTGGCCAGCTTTCACAGAGACCATCCATGAAAACAGTGTGTCCAAACATGAGGAGAGGCCTGGGGCATACAAGGTACCATAATTAAAATGTTAAGTTTTTAATTGACTAGGTTCTTCTTCTTCAACTGCCCATGCGCAGTTTCACATGTGTATGATCAGTTTGAACCAGTTTGAATAGGATTTATATCACTTCATTTACCTGCTTGCTTTATACATGCTACTAATGCACATTCACCTAATGTATATATTATGTATAATGTTCTTCCTCCCCTCTTTTTGCACAAGTTGAGAGGCGTGTCATGTTACATTTCACTGTGTGTTATACTTGTATAACTATGCATGTGACGAATAAGGAATCTTGAACCTACTCTCAAGCACTAGCTGGCTGTAAGTCAGAGGACTCCTGTGATGGACTTTCTTGGCTGCTCTAAATGCTGGTTAATTAATTTCTATCACTTTTTTCTCTTCTATCTGTCACTTTTGTCTTGTTCAAGGTGCGGTGTGGGAAGTGTGGGAATGGACTTGGTCATGAATTTGTGAATGATGGGCCGTCCAAAGGAGTCTCTCGCTTCTGAATATTCAGCAGCTCACTGAAGTTCATCCCTAAAGGTATAAACAGCCAGGCTATTTCTCCACACGAGGTTGAGACTAGTGTACCTGTCAAGTTATAATTTGTGAAATGAGCCTAGGAATCGCGATTTGCAGTGAGCTCAAAGTTCTAGTGTTGTTAACCAGCTCCCATGTTATTTTTTCATCTGTAAATTTGCTTTAAAACCAGAATGTTATGTCCTCGTTCATGTGTGTAGTGTAGAGGAGCCTAAGGATGTGTTACTGTGGTGACACAGTCCTCAAAGCTACTAGTTAAAATCAAACCAGAGTTTAAACATTTCTTCAGAGGAGTTTCACAGTTAACTGTGCTCATCAAGATGTACATATTCCATCTCCTTTTCTTTGTCCCTTGTCCACAGATAAAGTTGATGGACTGTAAGGTGAGATTTCAGGAGTAAGTGCTGCTGGATGGATGTCTCTTTGCATTGCTAATGGTGTGAACAGTCAATGAAGTACTCTGGGACAAAGCCCAGCGTGGGAGCACCAGAGCTCTGATGGACGATGGTCTCACTAGACAGCAAGAACAGAGGACAGCTCTCAACACATCTGCTATGCAATCATCACAGACTTTGCAACTTATTGATCATACCCTCAATGTCTCCATGTCTCCTTGGTTTTTATTTCGATTGACAGTGCAGTACTTATCACAGTCGTCCCATGAATCTTTTCCAAAGATTGCTCATTTAAAAAAAAAAAAAAATTGTTCTAAACTCTTGTTTAAGGCGCTTGGTGTTGAAAATTAGGGGCCACGCAAACCTTTTTTCATTGAATGAAATGATTCCTGTGCAATATACCTCTCTCTCTAGAGAGGCTTTATGTAATAGGTCACAATAACCTGAATACACAGCAATAAAAAAATATATTTTAAATTATAAATGGACTATTTGTTAATGATTATATTTTTATATTCATTTGGTTGATGAATTTTTTGTTCCAGTATTTGTGAATGAAGGTAAGTAGGTATGCATTTTAGTTTTTCAGAAAATTGCCACCAGGTGGAAGCAATGAGAGAAGGATCAGGCATTACACAAGAGTCACGGAGCTGCTGACACTTGATCTGTGCACGAAGGTTTTTCAGGCCTAAGCTGGGCAACTGTAGAGATAAACTGCTTTGGCTCTGACGACTTTTGACTGAAATGGATGAAATGTCTCACTGCTCTTTTTCTGGTGGTGAAGAATATAAAAATCACTTCCAGCCTGGTGAGTGAAAGAAAGTGTGAGGCTGCATGTGACTGTGTAACAAGACACTGCTGTAAAAATATAGAAGACTGTGCCTCTTTCCTCATTCTCAGGTATATATGTGTGCTCCGAATGTGGCCACGAGTTATTTTCAAGCATGTCAAAGTTCGAGCACTCTTCTCCATGGCCGGCGTTTTCACAGACTCTCCGTGAAGACAGTGTCTCAAAACACCCTGAAGCTTGGGGACCGATAAAGGTAGTAAACAACATTTGTTAGGAAGCTTCATATAATAAGCTGGACTAGATGTGATTTAACACTGTTACCAATCAGGTGTAAGGTTTGACTTGCACAATCTGGATTAAAATACTTAGGTCTGTTGTGGGAAGTGTGGCAATGGACTGGGTCACGAGTTCTTGTATGATGGACCAAGAGAAGGGCTGTCACGCTTCTGAATCTTCAGCAGCTCACTTATGTTTATCCCTAAAGGTGACTATCAAGGGTTTCCTACATTGCACAGCTGGTTTCATACATTACACCCCCACTATCCACCTGCAACCAGCTGTTGTTTCTTCTTTTCTCTAAACAGAAAAGGCTGATGGACAGAAAGGTGAGCAGTGAAAGACAAGAATTTTCCCTCCTGCTGATGTGTTCACAGCAAATGAAGTACTCAGGATAAAGTTTAATGGATCTCCTGGGCACTGATGAGAAAGTGGACACTAGGAAGAAAGGACTGGTCTAAACAGATCGTTCAACTGTGAGCATACAACACAAAAAATAGCTACAGCTACAGGAAATAGCTCAAATTCAGCCACATTGTTTGAACTTTGCACTTTTTTTTTTAACTTGTCCCCTGGGCAAAGAGTGTCAGATGTTTATCAGCCACAGTCTCAGTTTAAATTAACCCACGTCTGGGAAAATGTGTTAATGACTGTGTACCAATGAATAATTTGTCATTCCACCAGCTGATGGTGCTATATAGCCTAAATAAGCTTTGTTTTTCTGCATTATTAGTCACTCTATGATGTTACTGTATAAAAAAACAAACAAAAAACCCTTTTGGTTTGATTGGTCCCAACCTCTAAAGCTCTCAGAGTTTCATGACTGGACTCATACAGTTAGAATCATAAGGAACTATCTTCATTCACACTGTGCTCAAGGAGTGAGCCCTACATGTGCTATAGTACCTGCCAAGTACCTCAAACACTGCACCAATTTGGCTTAGAGCATTGATATTGATTTAAAGTCATTTTAATTGTTAATTTACCTTACGGTTGTATGAAAGTATCACATTGTACATCAGTTCAATATATATTTAGTGGCTACTTTCTTAGGTAAGCAGTGCTAATACTGTGTAGGATCTTCTTTTTCCTTCAGAACTCTTAATAAAGTGCTGGAAATATTCCTCAGAGATTTTAGTCCATTTTGACATGATAGGATCACACGGTTGCTCCAGGTTTGTTGGCTGCACATCCATGATGAGAATCCCGTTCCACCAGATCCCAAAGATGCTCTATTGGACTGAGATCAGCTGACTGTAGAGGCCAATGAGAGCAATGAACTCACTGTCATGTCACGGCCTGAACTGTTGGTGCATGGAAGAATGGATCTGTGCTTTCATGGTATTTTTTTTTCCAGTCTTCTATTATCCAATTTTGATGAGTCTGTGGGAACTGTAGCCTTTCTTTCCTGTTCTTAGCAGATTTCTCAGCTGCACATCATTTATGAGAATCCTGTTCCACCAGATCCCAATGATGGTCTATTGGACTGAGATCAGCTGACTGCGGAGGTCATCTACGTAAAGTGTCCTATCCAAAAAAAACTGTTTGGGATGATTTGAGCTTTGTGACATTGTTTGTTATCCTGCTGGAAGCAACAATTAGAAGGTTGTTCCACTGTGGTCATAAAGGGATGGACATAGTCAGCAACGATAGTTGGGTAACTGGTGTTTAAAAGGTTCTCATTTGGTGCTAAAGGTCCCAAAGTGTGCCAAGAAAATATACCCCATCCGATTACACCCCATCACAAGCTTGAAGCGGTGACACAAGAAGGGATGGATCAATGCTTTCATGTTGTTTACATTAAATTCTGACTAAATGTTGAGACTGATCAGACCAGGCGATGTTTTTCCCGTCTTCTATTGTGGAGTTTTGTTGAAAGCCTCAGTTTCCTGTTCTTACCTGAGAGGAGTAAGAAGTCTTCTGCTGCTGTAGCCCATCTGAGCCAAAGTTTAAGATGTTGCATATTCAGAGATGCTTTTCTGCATACCTTGGTTGTAATGGGCACTTATCTGACTCACTGTTGCAACTGTTATCAGCTTCATGCAGTCTGACCATTCTCCTGTACTGTCTGACGTTAACAAGGCATTTTCACCCAGAGACCTGCTGCTCGCTTGACATTTTTTCTACGTGTGTGGGAAAATCCCATCAACAGTTTCTGAAATACTCAGGCCTGTCTGGCACCAACGACCATACCACATTGAAAATCTCTTAAACGACCTTTCTTCCTCATTCAGAAGCTCAGTTTGAACTTGAACAGATCCTCTTCACCACGTCTACATGCCTAAACTGATTGGCTGGTGAGATATTTGTTTTAACAAGAGGTTGAACTGATGTACCTAACAAAGTGTCCAGTGACCTTGACCTTGATTAGTGTGAACTGAATGACTGGAGTAAATAGAGAAGAAAGTCTCTATCAGCTCTCTGCACTCAAATTATCCTCATTCTCTGTAGCCAGCAACAACAAAGCAATGCTGAACTTATCAGCAACTTTTCACAGATGTTGTTCATTCACTTTAAGTAATTGTAGTAAAAGTAAGACGCTTCTGCACAAATAAGGCCTGATTTTCTTTTTCTAATGGAATTTAGGTGAGTTTTTTCTAAGATCCACTGATTGAGAGTGCTGCATATATCTGGACATCATGTCTCCACCGCACCGTGCTGTCTGCCTTTCAAGCCAGCAGCTTGTTTCCCAATCTAGATCCTGCAGTTATGGGGCGCTGAGCAGTAATACTCTGGTACAGACGTTAGGGGGTCGTGTGTGGGTTTTTTTTTCTCCACTTGGTAAAGTTTTCTAAATATCTCAGTAAGCAGCAGTTCTTGGCTGGTGGAGTGGTGGAATTTTAAACAAAGTGAGCATGTGGGTGTATATTCAACAGCTCTCATGCTGTTTAAGTGTCTAGGATGAGCAGGTGTGAAGCTGCTGATTTTCAAAGGCTGGTAGATCTAAGGGGGAGATGAAAGCTTCTCTGTCAGACAGAGGATTAAGAACGGAAGTGCAAACATTCATAGATTGTGATGTTAAAGTATTTAAAGCATAGACTTCTTTGCTCGTTTTAGCAGTGCTGATGTTTTCTGCAGCTGCATTTCCCAAAAAAACGAAAACAAAACACTAGTGGAACATCTCACCTGGTCAAACATCTCCCATACAACCTGTAAGTAACATATACAGAAATGTTACTGGATAGAAAAAGAGCATCAGTCTTTCACTTGGAAAGACTGGGAGATGCTAATTTCTCAGCGTATTTTTCTGTGTGGAAGACGCAAGGCTGAATGTAGGGTCGTGATCTCCAGTCCTTCAAGCAGCGCTACATTAAAAATGTATACAATTCCATAAAAGAAATCCCTGAATGGGAACACTGAAACCACAGTCGGTAAATAAAGTTGTCACTGCATCCACAATCCAAGGTAAAAGTCTAGCACGCTTCTAATTGCCTTTTCTAAGCAAAAGCTAATTTTAGGTTTTAGATTTTTTAATGGTTCAAAATCACAAAGCAGTCTTTTTGTAAATCCTGGATTTTGATGCTTACCAGTGCATAGTTTAAAAGTTAGTATCTCTCATGGTGTTGTGGTACGTTAGTGCATCTGGATTTGGAGCAAGAGATGCTGCCATCTCTTGATAAATGATGTGTTTTTCATAGCAGGCCTTGATTATTTTAGCAGGAATTACATCCTAGATATATTAACAGCATAGTAAAGCAGTCTGGTTGCTAATGTGGATGGCCTGCAGTTGAGACCTGTCACCTACGGAAAATACATTTGGCAAACTATGAAACAAAAAACAGCAGCAGCTGGTCATCGTAGTTTCTCGTGGCCTTGTTAAAAGAAAATGTGATATGTACCACACAGCAGTAAATGTTCCAGCTGCTGGCATCAAAAACTTGTTTAAACTAGTTTTTTTTAAAACCCAAAAAACCATAAACTAACATTTTAGGAAAGCACGATCAAAACAGCAGCTACAAATGTGCAGATATGATGTGATTTTGTCGGGTGTTTCTTGCTGTCAGAGCTTTGTCTAAAGTACTGCTCAGTTTTTCCACAGACTTTAAATCATCAGGCAGACTACACCGGGCCCAATCGCTCAAACTGTCAGCTCTAACCCTAATGTTGGCTCCAGTGTTTACCTCAAACTCTCATTAATTAACTAATACCTTCCATGTGACTGATTAGATGTTGCTCATTCTCTGTAATGTCAACATATGAGTGCACAGACTAAACTGTCCTCTGGGATGAGACAAAAATGCAGAGATAAACCAGATGTGACAACAAGAGATGGAGAGGAAAAGGAAATTGCTCCAACCCCACCTCCAACCAAAAAACAAAACAAAAACAGGAGTACAATTAGCATTTGCTATCTGTGAGAACAGCCTTTCTGGCTGGCATCTGAGCACAGCTGTATGGCCAAAAGGAAGCAAACAGGAAGGAGGAAGTGGCAATTCTCCGATAGAATCACAAGACAGACTTTATTTCCACTGACCTCTGTGTCTCATCCTGCTCGTAAACAAATGGGATCCTTAATTACATTAAACCACCACTGCTCCAAAGTCTTCCTCAGTTCCAAAGGCCAAGCCTCAAGGTTGGGCTAACCATATGTGTGTGTGCACCAGTGACTCATTCACAGGACATCTTGCTTTAATTGTACCCTATATGAGGCTGTTGCTTAGATGTGGATGTTTACGGGCACTACACCTGCTTCTGTTTTGAGCCAAGCCAGACAAAAAAAGAAAAAAAGGGGAAAAAAGAGCTTATTTTGCTTCCACACGCCATGGCATTAGATTCAAGTTCATCAAGGTAGCAAAGCTCACTAAAACATCTGTCACCCAGTGGCTGCGCGTCTGCACACACCGCAAGCTGTGATCATTTTGCTGGAGGAATAAAGTGCCTGAATGCGTGACTGCAACTTAAATAAAGAGATATCCTTTCATCAGGGGGTAATATTTGCAGTATGTGAGCCAACCCACTATGTGTCTCCATCCATACATACGTTGAGGGCCTGCCCTCCACATGTTTTAGGCATACATATGTTGGCCAAAACTCCATCTCCCTGCATAACGAATGAAAGAATAAACAAAGCTTTTATACGAGACACTGGTGGATGATTTCCGCTCTGGATCAAAGAAAGATGGAAACTCGAGGCGGTCCAGGTTGGGCATAGTTATCAGGTCAGCATGTGTTCGAAGGAGACAGGGCTTAAACCGAAATGAAAATCCTCTTTGCAAGGTAAACCGCACCTCAATGATGTGTGGTTTACTGGAACTCATGTTATGTGCTGTGGGTATACAAAAAAGCATATCTTAATGACTTATAAACATAGTAAAAGCAGGAAGAAGAGTTATAAAACTACAGTTACTTTAAGGAGGAAACAATAGGCCACCTCACATTTCTGTTCTTTCCAGCAAAATGTCAAAGGTTTCAAAATGCAGGAGACAAAAGCAGACAGAAAAGCCAAAGCAGCGCACTGCACAGCTTACAACATGAGGGCTCTCCATGAAAACAAAATAAACAACACGTGAAATCTCAGTGGCTTCTGTCACTTTATTGTCATCTCTATCACATTCCTGTCTGTGAAAGCCGCCGACTTCAAAAACACAGCGAGGGTTTTTGAACATATACATGTTTGCAAACATCACTCAGCTGCTATCTGATCTGCTTTAGAGAGATAGCACCCTGAGAGAGCAGCGCAGGTTGGTCCTAAAAGCTTCAAAGGAATACTTGAGGTGTGTGGCACAGGTATTGTTTGCACAGATCAGGCTAGGGTGGTGGTGGGTGGGGGTGGGGGTCGTTATTTTCGGGGATGCTGGACCGACTGAGGGATAAAAGCGGAGGTTTAAGAGGAGAACAAGACTGGCTGATTGTGTGCCCACATGACAACTTTTATCCGGCCTTGATCAGAGACTATACGGGGTTTGAAAGGCCTCAAAGGTGGGCACTGTAATCCAGGAAGGAACTTTGGGAAGGTTGTGCCCTCATGTCATGCAAATCTTTTTACTTTTCCTGTTATTTTTCTATATGAGTTCAGCCTCACAGATCACCAAAATGGTCAAATGGAGTCAGGGAAACCTTTATCAAAGCGCTATCTTCAGGCTATGGAAATACGAGCAAGGTTTAGGATTTCAGTTGAAAAGCTCGCAGATATTCAGAACAGTGACAGACTGGGAAAATGCAGTGTTTTTGTCAGCGCATGCCGAGAAATGTCACAAGTCTTTGACGTCTAAGTAAATGACTGCACACTACAAACGTCTTTTTAGACATTTAAATTGTGCTGCAGAGAAGAAAGCAATTACTTCAGCCTTTCTCTGGGTATCGTGCCACAGAGTCATTTTTTTTATTCACATCCCACCCCCTTACCCAGACTACACCCACCCAGTCAGTTAACCCGAACTCCCTGCAATTTGTAGCTGCTCATCCTCTATCATCTTCATTAACAATCTAAGCATGCTTCATGCGCCATCCAGATCATACTGTGCGACTTAAAGAAGACTGCGAGCATGTCGATGCACACCCCTTCCTTGTTTGAGCCTGCATTTTTCTCTTACCGGCTGTCTGTATTTGCATTGTATATACACTGTGTACTGTACATATGGGGTTGCATAGAAATTGTAAACCCTTTACTCCCCACAGACCCCAGATGGGTGGTCGTAATAGTCAAAATTGCTCCTTTGGTCATGCAAATTGCTAACTTCTGTGCAGAAAATGTTCAGAGGTGCCTAAGCTCTTCATTCCACTCGACTCAATCAGAAACCTATAATCTACAGCATACATCATTCTCGGCCTCAGTCACTTATATAGTATTTGACATTTTTCAGATGACTTTTTCACCAAAGATCAACAAGTAGAGACAGTGAGAGGCAAAAGAGGTGTTTTTGTGAGCTTGTGTGCAGTGATAGCTACATCAACAGTTTGACAGTTTTTTAAAATTGTGCTTTTTTTTTCTCCCTTTTTCAAGCAGTATGTTAGATGGGTACAGTGATGATACACAGATCAGGCATAACATTCTGACCACTGACAGGTGACGGGAATAACGCTGATTATCTCTTCATCGTGGCACCCGTTAGTGAGTGGGATATATCAGGGAGCAAGTGAACATTTTGCCTTCAAAGTTGACGTGTTAGAAGCAGGAAAAATTGCCAAGTGTGAGGATTTGAGCAAATTGACTAAGGCCAGAATGTCAAACTCACAAAAGTGGTTCAAGAAATCCAGAACTAGACAATGGAGCAATGAAAGAAGGTGGCCTGGTCTGATGACTCAAATTGTCTTTTACATAATTTGGATGGCATTCAGGTGCGTCACTTAACCTGGGGAACACCTTGCACCTGAATGCACTATGGGGAGAAGGGTAGCCAGTGGAAGCAGTATGATGCTTTGGGTAATATTCTGCTGGAAAACCTTGGGTCCTGCCATCCACGTAATCATATTTTGACACATACCACCTACCTAAGCAAACCATGTTCCCCCTTTCATTGAAACAGTACTCTCTGATGGCTGTGGACTCTTTCAGCATGATATTGCACGCTGCCACGAAACGAAAATGGTCCAGGAATGGTTTGAGGAGCACAACATTGAGTTTGAGGTGTTGACTTGGCCTGTAAATTTGCCAGATCTCAATCCAATCGGACATCTGTGGGATGCATGTTGGCCCCACCTCGCGACTTAAAGGACTTAAAGGATCTGTTGCTAACATCTTGGTCCCAGATACCACAGCACACCTTCAGGGGTCTGGTGGAGTCCATGCCTCCATGGAACAGGGATGTTTTAGCAGCAAAAAGGGGACCGACACAATATTAGGCAGGTGGTCATAATGTTATGCCTGATTGGTCTAAATCATTAAGGGGCAGTTTACGGCCTGTAAGTTTAGCTTAACATAAAGCCATAAAGCAAACATGAGGATGTTTCTGATTAGCACAGAGAAAATCAAGCAAATCATGTTTTTCAAATCTATATGAAAACCAGAATGCAAAAGTACAGTTTTTCTAAGGGTTCATGCACCAGATAGGTACTTACTGCCAGGGAGGAGCAACGTCTGACAAAGAAGTAACTCAGCACATAAACCGCAGGAAAATAGCAAATTATTGTTTTTACATCGCACTGCTTCAATAGGGCACAAGCGGGATGTAATGCGTGAGCTTTGGAGCTTAAGTTTGGAGAAAAAGAGCCGTCTTCCAAGTTAGCTTCATCTTAAGTGTACAAACAGGAGAATTATATGGATCTTCTTATTTAACTCACCATCAGGAAACAAAGGACATTCCTCAAAATACTGTTTCTTTAAAGCACATGTGAACTCTGTGACACTCTACCCAAAAGAAGAATAATGATTGTATTGTGTATTATATCTGTGAGATTATATCTGTGTGTATTGTATTTATGTGTGTGTGTGTGGATGTGTGTGTTTATTTGTATGATCATATCTGTCCCCATGTATGGGGGGGAATTCCATACTTCCATCATAAACCCTTCAGCACATATTGTGAAACACACACACACACACACACACACACACACACACACACACACACACACACACACACAC
>NW_005187460.1:2349048-2394277 GCF_000239375.1 Pundamilia nyererei
ACACACACACACACACACACACACACACACACACACACACACACACACACACACACACCTGGTTCCTTAATTACTCTTAGATTAATATGTCTTCACCTTCAGCACCCACACCCGCAAACCTTCATTTACTTCCATTTACTTCTGTGCCAGAAGAGCACACATCCCCATCAACTCCTGTGAGCTATTCTGCAGTAATTGCTCCTCTTAGTCCTTCAGCCTCTCCCTAATGGCTTGTCAGTGCCCTGGATTTTTGCAGAGAACACCGTGTTATGCCAATATTAACGACACTGACGACAGAGAGCAGTCTGCGTTTTTTCCCCCCTTGTGTATCTTTAACAATGATTGGAGGAAGCGAATGATTGCTCGGTCAAGAGAACAGAATCCAAATTCTTTTAAAAATTTATTTTGGGGGAGTTCACAGAAGTAAAAAAAAACTTCTTTTGGACCAGCAAGCTCTGTTGTGTCCCCAAAAATCACAGCCCTCAAAACCTAAAGTGAGTCCAGATGAGAGCTGAAGGCAGAAGAAGAAGAAGGAGAAGGTCTGCGTGTGCGTGACTTTATGTGTGTTGGTGTAGAGGGGGTTTAAAAAGAAGAGGTCAGAGTCTCAGAATACATTCCCACAGGAATGAGGCTAACAGACAACCCGATGTGATTATCAGCTTTAGAACAAAGTGAGGGTGTGGCGGTGTCGGTTTGACTAAATAGAGCAGATATGCAGATTTTTTCATTACTCCAATGCAAAACGATAAATGTGTTGATGTGCAAAAGTTGAATTTACAACTAAGATTAAAGACATAACTTTTTTAATATAACCTTTAAAAAAAAAACCCACTCAGATAGCCAAAGTATAAAACTGAAAATTCACTTCTTTTGGACAAGAAAGTGAAAATTTGGGGCTGCAACATAGATTTTGGTGACTTTGGACACACCCAAGCTGTATCCCCTCCATTTTTTTTTATCCTTTTGCTTTAAATATGCGAGTTGAATGCATGCATTAGCACAAGATAACTGAAAAGATAATGCAGACACGTGTATGTTAAAGCAATATTAACACTGTCAAATGCTGGATTCAGATGAGCCAAACAAGTCAATCTTTAAAGTGAAAAATCCAATTTTTCACACCTCATCTATCTCCCACAAGGTCTGATAGGTCACGTCTTTGGTACACTCTTGTCGCCCTTGGCCAGAACAACCATCAGCACCTTAGCTGATGGTTTGCTTGTTTGAGTCACACACAATTTCACATTCCAGTGAAACGCAGACAGGGCCCACGGGGGTGGAAGCCTATCTCCTGTTTCTGCAGCATAAAAACAGTTTGGCACACGTGCTCGCTCTCCCTCTGGCCTGCAGGATCGCACAGGACAGGTGAGACCTGACTCAACTGTGAGGCAATGGACAGAAGACTTCTTTTTTCTCCCCCCTCCCTTTTCATTTTGAGGCTGACGGTTCTCTTTTTCTCACAGCCGCGGTGACAGATTGGAATTTGGAAAACATGGGAAACTCCAGAAAAAGGGGGAAGACAAACTGCTTTGGTTTTTACAGCAGTAATTACAGTCAGTTAACACCCGCCTGATGACTGTTTGTGTTTTTATTTACAGACACACATTTACAGACTTGCTACACATGGGGCATTCGCTTCAGTTGATCAATTCGCATCTTTTTTCCCACCCTTTTAATTGTTTTGGACCAGCCGAGCGATTGTGAAAATGGACGAGCGCCTCCATTTGGGTGGCGGTTCTGGCCCGGTAACAGTAGCACAGTGTTCAACCCAAGTGTCTGTGTCAGTGAACTGCACTGATGGAAAGAAAGTTGTTTTTCACGCAGTGGGCGGAAATAGATGGTGACAGTGACACATAAAAGGCAGGGCTGAGGTTTAGAGCTGACGTCATGGCAATCAACATTTAGGAGGACTGGGCCTTTCAGTGAAAGGAAGCCACACAGAGCAGCCCACAAGCATTTCACTAACAGTCTGAGACCGGGTACCGCAAGCTGTACATGAGCGTGCAGACAGGGAACAATAGGGCTCCACAGGCGCGTGGTTATATGTAGTATAAAAGCGTGAAGTTATGAAAGTCTTCGTGCATGCCAGTGCACTGCTTCACCTTTGCAGCTCTGTCAGATTTGGAGCCACATGACTTACTGAATCCCCCAAACTGAGCTCGAAGGCATGAAACTCTATACTCCGTCTCTTTTTTAACATCTCTTTTTAAACTTTCTCTCTCTCACACACACACAGCTCCTGTCACACAGGCAAAAACACATATAGGCACCCTTCACATCCCCGTCTCCCTGCTCCTCCGCCCTTCCTCACACACCCAATATCACTTAAGAGCCAACCACCAGATCCCATTTTTCACCGCAGAGCTGCGGATTAGAAAAGAAGGCATTTCCCAAACGGTCTGCGGCTTATGTGATGACATGATTGTCATTCAGTTTAATTCCCTCCGTTCTTTTTAGATTCCTGCTCCCCTGATTCTGGTGCTACAATAAAGCACAGAAAGTAAATAAGAGTTAAAAAAAAAGAAGAAGAATAAAACACGAGGCTCCTGTAGGGACATGCTTCCTCGAAAGGCATTTTAGATTAAATTGTCAAGATGAAAGACGTATAGAAAATTGTTATGTGCAGCTGGTTTCCAGTCGGAGAAGGCTTTTGTGCATTTTTGTTTATGCAAAACATATCCATAGGCTTATACGTGCATAACTGCTACGTAATTGAAGCTCCTGGTTTTGGGGTATTGCCCAGATTTAACTCCAGTGAAGTCAGAATGAACGCCAGCGAACTCTCCCTCAGCTATAAATTATTCCCATGTTGAACTCGAGGAATGATGTGAGCCTAGCACTGTCTAATGCTTCCAAGGCCGTTCAAAGTCTTGCATAATCTCCGAACATCTCTCCTCTCAGATCTTTACTACATTGATCCATTTAGTGATGTCTCTATAAAGTTGCAGAGCAAGTCTGGGACTCTGAAGGTCCCGCTGGAGGCAAAACAAAGAAGAAAAGTTTGATACACCTGCGTGAAGGTGGCGGGACACGAGGGATGGTGGGTAGGAGGAGAAGAGGAAGCTGTGGGGGCAGAAAAAAGCGTGCGGCTGGAGAGATCAGAGTGATTTTGTTCAGTCCTCCATCTCCTCCTTCACGCTGTCCATCAGTCATTCTCACTGAGGTTGCTTACATTTGCAGATAAAAGTTAGGAAGGTGGGGCCTCGCAGCTGCTTTGTTGTGGGCCTTTGAATTCATCCTCACTGCCTGAGGGATCCACCACTGAGCATATTGCATGTAGGAAATAGTGTGCATGGCATCTGTTGTTGCTTCAAAGAGAGATTCAGGCACAACGTGCACATTACGAGCATAAAACTTTCTTTTTGACAAGAAATCTAGGCGAAAAGCGAACATTCATCAGAATCAGAGGGGGACGCTCTTTTGTCCGTAGATACTACTTTGCAGTTAACTACTACGAAATGTCTTGCTGATATTCATTACACACATACACACACACACACACGGTTCAGGCTCCATTTAAAGGAAAATACAGCCTTGCCTCTGCACTGCTTGATGAGTATCTCCTGGTTTCAAACATCTGTCATGATGGTTTTAAGGCGGGGACTCCAAACTCATTTTATATTGTGGGCCACATGCAGCCCACTTTGATCTTAAGTGACCAGTCAAACTCTTCTTTTTGATACTGTAAAATTTAATCACACATTTAATCCCTGGGATATTTTAACATAAAAAAGCGCAATTTTAACAAAACACCTCAATTTTCTTCATGATAAAGAAATGCTGCTTTGGGCCTAAAATGTAAAAAGAAACATGGGAAATTACAGAAACAGTTCACTTAGCTTATTGCACAAAATGTTTGTCTTTTGTTTTGGAAGGGGGCGATTTACGGTGAATCCACTGTAAATATATACATTTCTATAGTACATAGTGAAAAAACTGGAACTTTCTTTCATTTAACGGTTAATCTTTTAATTATTTACTTTGGTGTAGTATGAATGGACATGGAGGAAGTCTTTATCAATGCGAAAAGCTGACAAACTTGTGAAAATAAAGTTAAAAATCTCAAATGTATGCCCTTCTTCACATTTCCAAAGCCATCCATTGGGCAGGATTGGAGTCTTTGGCAGGCCACTCTGGCCTCAGGGCCTAATGTTTGACACCCCTGCTTTAAGAGTTCTGCTGGGTTTTGCAAATGGGCGACAGCTTCTTCCTCACACTGGAAATTACACAACGAGAGTGGAACATTCAGCTTTTTGCTGTGCAGGATTTGTAATTTGCTGTAATGGCTGACACATGTACGCGCCATCGGCAGGCTTCCGGCTATGGAAATCTCTATCTGTGGTGCACACAGGGATGCGGCGCCAGCACGCACCTGCAGGCACAGCGGTGGGAAATATAGTCTGGACTGCACACATGCATACATAAAAACGTGAGCACACAGAGATAGAGAGGAGCATACAGGCAAACACACCCACAGATTGATATACTGTATTATCCGACCTCAATCCTATATACACAGATGCAGCTCACGACTTGTATATCACATTTGTTTCTTCAACACTGCTGCTGCCTGTTTGTTTCTTTAATCTCACTGTTTATATTTCTGCGTCCAAACCTGCCAGTATAACTCCAGCTAGGGCAATTAGCATGAGGGAAAAGCAAATAAAACGTCTGATGAAAGCAAAGCCCGGATCCTGACCTCACTCTGACTGAATGTGGCACTACAGCCAGCGGACGGTCATTTCCAAAAGCTGTGAATTCCTCGATGCCAAGCTGGCCTCTTTTGCAGTGGATTTACAATGGCTGTTTGTGTGTCAAAACATATCATTATTCTATATTTGCCTGGGTCATGTACGAATCCACAGAGACCTTTGTTTCAGCAGACGGCGGAAACTGCAATCACGGGCTCTGCAATTCTTAACTTTGAAAGCTTTTCCTTAAAGGAAAAGTTAGACACTGCGGGACAGAGCTATTAAGAGACTGTCAAGACTTAGATGAAAAGATTGATACCACTCTCCTATCAGGATGCTAAGAATACTAATAGCAATCAGCTAACTTGGCGCAAAGACTGAAAATGGGAGAGAAATCTGAAAAGTCACAAAATTCACCCAGGATCTACAGAGATCACGTTATGTGTCACTTCTGTAGTTTGCACAGAAACTGTAGAAGTAAAAAGTGTAAAAACACATTTTTTTTGCACTTTGGAGCGAAACATAGAGCGTCTGCTGTTTTTAGCCTCGCACTTCACACCCTACAACCGCTGACACTCTCTTGCCATTTTTGATTTTCTATACACACCAAATACAATATGTTAATAAGCCAGCTCCTTCTGTTACCTTTAAACACAACTGGCAAGATGTTTCACTCATACAGAAATCAAAAGAGCGCATTTTCAAAAATGCCGAACTCTGTTTTCTCTGAGGATGTTAAAGAACGAAGGTGAATGATAATAAAAAGCATAAAATTCTCAATTAGTCGGTGCAGTGCCAAGTGGATTTACTATATCTGTCTGCTCCAGGGCTGAGCGTGTCACAGACAGATTATCTACCCTTTAACCCCCCCCCCAATCCTCTCATCCGTTCAAACAGCCGGTGTGTTAATCAGGTTCAAAGTCTGAATTCATCTCGTTGCCTGAAGAAACTCTATATCTGCTCCAGCTCGGAGTCAGGGGAATGTCCCAGAGCCAATCCTTCCTGCTCACCCCCAAAGATGACACACTCAGTCTCAGATACTGTATTTATGGGAAGAGGGTACAAGAGAGATATAGGTTGCAGGTATCCCCTCCTTATGTTAGGCCTATTATTTTTGGGGGGGAGGTTTGTGCCAAGAGACCATGTGTTGAGCTTCAGAGTGCAAGAAGAGTACAAGAGGTTTTAGATAGACGTCCTCGGGGCTCGTGTTATTCACAAAGCTGACTGGGATGTCTATCATGAGTTCAAAGGGGCGAGGAAGATTTTCTTTGGTGGGGAGTCATCTTACATTTGTAAAACACTGACGTGGGCTCTTTAGAATAAAGTGCTCATCATTTTTTCCCACATTGCTGAGCTAAAGAAGCTAAATCATGTGCCTTACACTTGACTTGACATAAAATGACTAAATTCTTTATTAACTTGTTAAAAAAATCATTTTCCTAATGGTGCTTTAATACGCTACAGTTGTTTTCTTATGATGATACATACTGTAATGATTTATTAAGAATGTTATGCCTCATAAATTTTTAATTATACAGGATAAAAAACCCTTCATCCTATCTGTGCTGGAACGATCTATCTATAAGATGTCACAGCAGGAAAAGGGTGGGGACATGTAAAAGGAAAAAGGGAGGGGTGTAGGGGGTGTAGAAGAAGCAAAGAAACCTTGAATGAGAGCTTCCAGGACCCTAGAGCGCACAGACACAACAAGCTGGAAAGTCTCAGCTAACTGAGTTTTAAAGGACAAACGATTCAAAATGATCAGAGGACATCTTTAGTAGCTCTTTTCTGAATTATGAATGTAACTTCTGACAAGTCCACTGTGCCACTCCACTGCTGAGAGAAGCTCCCCGTGTGATGGATCAGCTTTGCGCAACAGGTTCTCCAAAGAACATTTAAGCTCGAACTCTGATCCATGTAGGGAACAAAAAGAAGCATGCTGTCACCGCTTTGGCCCTTTGGCATCGAGCAGGAGATCAACTCATGGGATGTAGTGGATGCAGATTCAGGGTCAACTTTGGGAAGGCGCTGTCCAAAGTCTCGGTCTTTTTCACCATGGTCCTAATCTTCACCTACTTCTTCTACTGCCTCACCGGATTTTGTGATTCGGCTCCAAGAGCTGCATACAGACAAGAAACTTCAGACTTGGACTATGACATTTTGGACGATCTGCGGCCACCCCGGCGTCTCTTCCCCGATGCGCCGTTTCAGCGGAACCGCACAGGCTCCGAGGACGCTCCGGCTGAGCCGTCACAGAATACGCTGGACAGCGAAAAGGAGACTGTCCAGAGCAACGGCATCCCCGTGTCCAACACTTTCGGGACCAAAAGGTTTCCGCAGGCGATTATAATCGGCGTGAAGAAGGGAGGGACACGCGCCCTGCTGGAGTTTCTCCGCATCCACCCGGACGTGAGAGCGTTCGGCGCGGAGCCGCACTTCTTCGACAGGTTTTACGATAAAGGGCTGGAGTGGTACAGGTAAGGATGAACGCACGAATCCACTCATACAGAATGTGGCTGGCTTTTAGCCCAGGTTTGACCGCAAATCATAAAATGTAAAAACTGTAAATCGTGGACCATCGTAGGCAGTCCAAAACTTTAAAACGACACAGGGTGTCTGCTGTAAAAACCGATGTGCTCTTTATAAGTGAATCCGACGGGTTTATTTGGAAAAAGTTTGAACACGATTGCATATTTGGATGTCATGCGGGCCAATGCAGGATTGTATATGCTGTAAGGGTAAAGGGTCAGCTGAGCAGCACTGATGTTTTTGCTGACATCTTATCACCTGTGCAGATGTGCTGATTTCCTCCGTCAATAGAAGAGACAGCAATGCATTGGCTGGTTGATAGATTCGGATCAGCTTTAGACAATGCTCCCTCTCTTGTGGTGCTCTAGATCAAAAGGGCTAGTGAGGTCCCAGAGGAGCGTTTCATCATCTTGACAGTCATCTAAACACCATTTATTCACTTCAGCATGACATCCAGTATAGTGTTCCCCTTTTTGCTCTGCAACGGAGCCACAAAGAACCCATGCAAACATCACATCGATTACTCTAACATGTAAAATCTAAAGCAAATACCCCATCATATACCATATAAAGCACCTTGGGGTGATTTGGAGCTATATAAATAACATGAAATTGAATTGAATTAGAGAATTTAAAAAAAGCAAAAACACAAAAATCTGATTGACAAGGAGAGCAAACACTGAGTGATGATCTTAGTTAATGTGATCGCACAGTTCCTTTACAAAAGACACATAAAATGCTACTGTCATACTGACAGCACATGATTTGGGGTGGCCAGGCTGACCAGAGCCCTCATTTGGGTGTAGTTAAGGCCCTAAAGAAGGATTTATTTGTCCGTGAAGCTGGTCCTGATCATCTCCATATGTTCTACGAGCTTCTGGACATGATCCCAGCTGAGCAACGTGTGAGAACAAAGTGCCATTTGGGGACCTTTAAGCAAGAAAGGTGTCATAACTACACAGAGGTTTGACAGGGTAAGGATCATGAATAACAGGCACTTTGATAGCAAGATGGTGTAATTTAATCTTCCTTTGCCTTATTTTCTAAACCCCCCTTTGCTGCCTTTTAATAGGGAACATAAGGACACATGGAAACGGTTTCACCACTGATAATTTTAGCATGCCATTAAATTTCCTCTCTCTCACTTTTTCTCTGTGCACACACAAACACTCATATATACCGTATGTATGTTAGCAATCTTAAGTACTATGTTACCTATCCTCTGTCTCTCCATGCCACATTTACAACTCATCCTTCTCCCCAGATTCTTCCTTGTGACTTTCTCCTTCTCTCCTTGCGTCTCTTCTCCTCACTCTCCCTTCAGAATAGCAGAATGTGAAAATACCTGTGGCCAAACTGGTGTTTCCGGGGCATTTTTTTTTATGTGTGTTTTAATTAGGCTGACTTGTGCTGTAAAGCTGTTAGGCCTTAATGGTGTAACACAGCACTGCCACTAACACGGCCTGTAAAAACACGGCCTGTAAAAGGTAGATCAGTCGTGCAGTAATATCGCCTAAACCCAACGACAAATCTAAGTCACCACATGCAACATGAACATTTTTCAAAGTGTAGCCAAGTTAAGAGGTGTAATTACAGTAAAGTGATCACCTGTAAGTGTTTAAGAGATTAAATGGGAGTTCTGCATGGATATAACTGATAATACCTGCATTTGTTCACATTCACAGTATCAGAACGTGAATGTGAATTATGGTTTTGTCTTTTGCTGTGATTTTTTTTAAAGAAGTGAACTTCACTGAAAGTTGAGGCGGAGAAAAGTTGGAAGGATTAATGCAACAATGGAGAGCGACAGCAGCAACATGATACCGGATGAAATCACTGAAAGATGATTCCGCTGTTGTCACTGAATCGCAAAAATTGAGCAAATCTGTTTGCTGTCATCTGCAGTGACCCACAAAGAAGCCGCTGGAAGTTGTAGACAGCAGCATTTTGTGTATGTGTGTATGTGTGTGTGTGCGTGTGTGTGTGTGTGTGAGAGAGAGAGTCAGTGACAGAAAGAACTTATCCATGTGGAACAAGCAAGTCCTCCTCATCTGACTGTCAGTCACAGGGTCAACTCTCTGTCACATCTGGATGTGACACACACACACACACGCACACACTCAATGCAGTGTAAAGCAGGAGTTTAAGACAGGCTCTGAAAACGCAACCCCTGCTTTGACATTTAATCTTTCTGAAGTTCTCTGTCTCATCTCATCTCATAAGATAGAGAACCGATTGCTGTAGATATTCCTCCGGATCATCCATTTAATATTACAACAGCACTTATTTATCCATATCATAGGTGATAAAGTGATGATAAACCGCTTTAATCCTGAATCTTTTCCTTCAGACAAATATGACCTTTGCGTGCTTATATATCTGCCATAATCCCCATGAAAAAAAAAATGGTGCGTTGGAACTGCTGTTGATTATTTTTACAGACGAGTCACGATTTTATAAGTAACAAACAGCCGCTTGCCAAGATACATGGTCACACACTTGCATATCTGAAAGCAATTTGTGCACTGTCATAGTCTGCTCTCTTTCCTGGATGGAGAAATAAGCACAAACCGAAGGCGACTGTAGCAGATGGATGAGGGTTGTAATCTGTCATATTTGAGTCATTGCTGTCAGATGTTGGATGAAACCAGGGGCGATCTGCATGCTGGAGACACTTCATAGATTCAGCAGACAGAAGTACCCTCCCGTGCGTGTTGTTCCAACAGCACTGTCTTCTCGAAGACAAGCTCAGACCTCATGCATGTGTGTTTTCCATTGCTTTTATCTGAGCGATCAAGTCAGTCTCCGCTCTCTTTCCCTCTCCGCCCTGTCTGTCTCTTCATGCCGTTCTCTCGTTTGCATGTGTGCATACGAGCCCATTACGGGAATGGAAAAGCCACAAATAGTGCATTGAAAATAAGGCAAAGATTTAACGGTTTTCTGTGTTGTTTTACGGCTTTAAAGAGACTTCACAGAGTGATGGGTTTCATATGGGACTTAAGAGCCACCGCAGAAAGCTGAAAAACCTCAGCTTTCCATGGCACAATAGTTGTAATTGTCACGGCTTTGTCACAGTGATGAGGCCTGGAGTGAGTAATGATTAAATTCTGTCTGATGACGTCAAAGTGAGCGCATTTATTTCTCATCTTGTAGAAGAACAAACTCTTTTTAGAAAGATTACTTCTTCATTTCTGTTTGAGGAAAAACTCAAGTTCTCATGGCTCATCAATATTTTACAAGGTTATCAATTAGCTGACCTGTAGTCTTGACACCGCAGGCCATGCCTGATTGGATTGCAATTAAAACATGGTATAAATCCATTAAGGGTAACAGCACAAGGGCAAGCAAAAATGCCAGCTCTGCTAAAAATTACATCAGAAATGGATTTATGCAAACAAGACTGGAAATAGATGACAACAGATCAAAATAAGAGGAGGACATGCCGATCTTTATGGGGTCAGACTGATATACACATTTGATTTTATTACTTTAAAACGTATAATCAGCATTTACACCAGCACCAAAATTTAATTTTATCCCTTGATTTTTCTAGCATAACCATTAAAATATACATATCTGCACATTTTAAATGTCTCTTTTTATTTATTTATTTTAGATTACTGTTATATTTCAGCTTTAGTTACTCTGGAAATCCTGACGATGAGAGTCCTAGCCAAAAAAGACAGCAGTGCAATCAACTAAGTTGCATAAACTAGACCACATGCACAAATATAAACAGAATAATACACAAATTAACTATACAAAAATACAGCTGGTGAAAATAAAGTACGACGACAACCAAAAATTTATAAACGTCAGCAGCAATGAAGCCTAAAACATCAATATTGTCTCACGCCAGAAACAAGGGTAATATTCAGGCAAAACATTTGCAGGATGAACGAACTGCATCCAAGTCATTTAAAATCGCCTTAGATTCATTTTAGTGTGACCACTTCCTTAAATTTTAGCTGATTGTATATAAAAGATGGACGCAACCACAGTGCGGTCACCCATTGGTTAGTGAAATGCTGGCTTGAAGCCTTAAGCTGGGCGCTCTCACTGCCACCATCAGACTTCACTTGTGCGTGGTGAGGATGGCAGCTCCAAACCGTACCCTGCTTTATCCTCCTTTTGGACTCTCATGGAGACTTTAAATTACAAAGTGAATGTCACGTTCTATTAGGTAAGACTTGAAATTTGCATCTGAGCCCACAAACTCATCAGAAAAGTGTTTAATGAGGTCATAGATCAAAGGAGCCAAAGGCGTGTTTTCCCACAGGCTGAGGTTTTGGAGAGACATGGCTGCTCACAATGTCACATCAACATGTGGTGCTGTAGGGTCAAGTGAATAAGACCCCGTTCACACCGGCCTTTTAAGAGGGGGAAAATGTGTATTCTCCAACCAGTTGCTGCAGGCTGATGGCAGGCACGATGGAATCTAGCGCTAAACTCTACATAGGCCTAGAGCTCTGGTTGGTGACCCATAGCAACCACCAGCAACCCCAACCAGTTGGCACAGACCTCCTTGCAGTTGCTTTGGTTGCCAGCAGAACGCCACAACTGCTGGTAATTTGCATGGAAAACGGCAAGTGGTCTGCAAACACTCATCAACAATCCTCAGAGCTGTAGCGAAGCTGTGAAAACAGCAACACAAACTAGAAGTTGCCTTCAAAGTAAAAGTTGCACCTTTTCAAATGTATTGGCTGCAGCACCGGAGTCAATCCTTTCTTCGAATGTGAACATTCTCTGTTTACGGTTTGCATCGCAGTTCTTTCAGTTTTCATTACGTGTTTGCAGACATGTTAGCATCTTCTATGCACAATAATGTAACTGCTGTCACTGAAGGTTTGCAAACCTATATGTCAAGTTTAATCCGTTCAGCCGAAAGAAAAATAAGATATTTTCAGGCACTTTAGTCAGCTGAGACAGATTTGTGTGCACATCATTTAACAATTTATATCTTTAATATTATTTGAAGTATAAATAAGACAAGATATAGCCACAGTTAAGTCCATAAGTATCTGGACAATGACACACTATAATTTTGTGGTTTAACAAAATCATTGCTTTTTAGGATTTACAACCATTTCTATGCATAGCCCCCCTTTTGCATGTGCTCGCCCTGAGTCCAAATAACAAAAGTTATGTCGCTGTCTAAATACTTAAGGAACTAATGGTACAGTTTGGATTGTTCCAAAGTCATCCTGTGCTTTGTGCATGCTTTATCTCAGTATTATCCGAGAGGGGAGATTCAGGCACTTACCCTGCCAGTTTGGATTTTTGACAGCTGAAATGGTGAAAGTGGAGCCTAATGCACATCCACGGGGAACGTTTTCCAGAGTGAGGGTGATTTTCTCAACACCTCATTCTGTGTACAGCCCTCAGGCCATTAGCCTTAGACGCTGAACATGGCTGATTGGTGTAACAGGCCAGGAAGTGGTCTCTGTAGTGTTGGGTTGTAGTGTGTATTAATGGTGCCAGGTTTTGGCTGGACTTAAGTCTAGGTGGTATTATAAGGTTTGAAAATAGCCACATTCACACTTCATATGGTGAGAATTATAATAATTTGGGGTGCTTTGTAATCCATTATGGGGCGCCTGTAAAATCTTGGGGAGGTTTCTGTCTTGTCTTTTTTTCACCCCCTCAGCTCTATGCTGCAGTTAGCTGGTGAGAAAAGTACTTTTTGAAGAAATAATAGTTTGGGCCAAAATTAAATGTTTCAAATGCTTGGTAGTCATGTTCAGTCAGGCAACCATTTCCAGAAAAGAATAGCGTGAGCCTGAAAAAACACGAGAGTATCCAATGGAAACACAATAATATGGCTCCTGGGAAATTTGAAAAGACTATGTTTTACCACATAGCTTCGATGTTTAAAGGGTTTGAATGAATCCAGATCTATAAAAGAAAAGTATGTATCTGATTCTCATAAGAGATGAACAACAACAGAGACACACTCACAATTTTCTCTTTTAGCTCTCGGGTTCATCAAACTTCAGCAAAATCTGTCTTGATTATTAAAAATCCCTGTTTACATATTTATGACAATGTTAACATGCTGATTTAATAATTATAGAGTTTTCACCGCCTTAGCGCAGGGTGTTAGCATGCTAACATTTGCTAATTTAGAAGATCACAGCAACTCTCTCTGCATGTCCTCCTTCACTGCATTTATGAATCTTTCTTCTGGTCTTCCTCCTGTCTGGCGGCTCCATATTAAGCATCCTTTGTCCAGTATATCCACTATCCCTACTCTGCCTGTGTCCAATCAATCTAAGCCTTGCCTCTACTCAACTTTGACTCCAAAGTCCTCAACCTGGGCTGTCCTTCTGATATAGGCTACTCATTTCTAATACTGTAAGGATGCCCAAAGAAAATCAGAGCATGCTCTTCAGCTCTGCCAACTCAAGCTCAGCCCTTTTTTGGCAGCCCCATCATGTCCAAATAAAACATCATATCAGGTCTCACTACCAACTTGTGAACCTTCTGTAACAAATCACCCCGACACTCATCGCCACCCACTCCACCCTCCTGCCTGCATTCTGTTCTTCAGCTCTCTTGCGCAATGACCTTTAATTTGGATGATTGACCTCAAGTGTTTAAACTCATCCACCTTAATTCCATCCATCCATTTGCTTCCGCTTATCCTTTTCAGGGTCGCGGGGGCGCTGGAGCCTATCCCAGCTGTCATAGGGCGACAGGCAGGGTACACCCTGGACAGGTCGCCAGTCTGTCGCAGGGCCAACACACAGGGACAGACAACCATTCGCACTCACATTCACACCTAGTGACAATTTGGATTATCCAATTAACCTATCCCCACAAGCTGCATGTCTTTGGACGGTGGGAGGAAGCCGGAGTACCCGGAGGGAACCCACGCAAACACGGGGAGAACATGCAAACTCCACACAGAAAGACCCCGGCCTGATGGTGGAATTGAACTCAGGACCTTCTTGCTGAGTTCAATTCCACCATCAGGCCGGGGTCTTTCTGTGTGGAAATATTGCAATTTGTACTTGGTGATTGTGCTTGAAAATTGTCAGGGAGTCCACTAAGATATTGGAATGAAACTTGATGGACAAACATATACAGAAAGACTGAATCTTAGATCCATCCATTTTTTTTTAGCTATCATAGGGAAAGAAGCAGGGCACAGCACAAAGAAACAAATAACCTACAGCCAGTTTTGAAATACCAATTAACCTAACCAGTGCATGTCTTCGTACTGTGGGAGGAAGCTGGATACCCCCATGCAGGCACGCTGAGAACATGCGAAGACCTTCGCTTGCTGGTAGATTCAAACCCAGATTCTCCCCCCAGTGAGAATTCTGCCCTTGTGGGCGCCAACTTCCCAGCAAAGCATCACGGACTTCACATCCTGTCAGGACTCCTAATTATAACTGGACATTCAGTCTTTAATTGGGCATCGACCTGCATAAAGTAATTCCTTTATAGATGGACTCCCCCCTTCCCATGTATGTGTGTGATTTTAACTCCTTTCCACCCACACACTCACACTCTGGTCTCTGTGGAAGTGTTGCACTTCAGCCAACCTCATGCAGAGAAAACCATTTACTAACTCCATTACTTTGTAGAGGAAAACATTATCCAATGCAATTAAAACTAGAGGGTGGCAACAGTTTTTTCTCGCAGCTGGGTTCCAGTTGTGATCAAACCATCCAGTGGTCCTGTGACTGACACTTGCAGAGGTGTTTAGTGTGTTTGTGTCTGGTTGAAAGTCACTTCAGTGGTAACACACACACATACGCAATACTATTTGTAAAGTTTCTGCTCCACACTTTCTCATTCAATGTTTTACTTTCTACACATCAGCTTATGTTCTTTTCCAACTTTGATGTGTGACACTTTTAGGTCTCAAACATGGCGATAGCAGGGGAAAAACTGCACTTTGTATCCTAGAGACAATAATGCCTCCTGCTGTATGTGTTCACTTCCTTGTAGCTAGATGAGATTTGCCCCACACTCTTGCTTGTACTGGTTTAGCCCACCTTAGCTTGGTCAGAGGGGAATAGCAACATATGTTTCATCCAGACATGATGCTGTAAATCAAGGTTCCCACACTTATCCTGTCAGACTGACAGACTTTCCGTTGCCTCCAGGTTGCTTCTGTCACCCTTCGAGCATAGCGACACAGTTGGGAAATGTTTCCCTCAGTTTGACATTTATGCTCTCTCTCGTTTTTATAGCCTTGATTTTTCACCACCTGTTTAATTGGATCTCAGCTGAAAAGGCCTTTTGGTGTGGATGCCTGCCAAAGCAGAAGCCTCCTTCAGGAAGACCGTGTGTAGCGTATCTGTGATAACTGATGGAATTTCAGATCGACAAACCAACGTGATAATTGGATTTTCCGGCTCCACTTCTGTGCATTATACCTTTTGTTTCTGCGCCGCAGGAGTATGTGGCTCCCGCTTCAGCGGGAGATCCCGTAATCTTGGGGGGCAGGAAGTCTCTTGGCCACATCCTTGTTGCCAGGGTTGTTATTTAATCTTATGATCCAGGCTCCCTCGAACATATCAGTAGAGTAATCAGCTCTGGAGCACTTCAGGGAGGAAAAGCACTACATCCTTTTAACAGCAGGGAGTTCCAGACTAGAGTGGCGAGTCAGCAAGTCTTTCCGATACAACGCTAAATAGAAAACATGTTTGAGTTCTTCTCTTTGCATATTTAAATGTTAACAATAGTAGGCTAAAAGGCATTTCTCTTAAGCTAAATCAAAGAGGTGTATGTAAAGCATATATTATTGCAGATTAATTGTCCCTGATCTGTTTACAGTATACTGACACCACATACAGACAGATTTATGACAGAAAATGGCCTCTATCGATTCTCCGATAATGAGACTGATTGTGATGAGGGAGATAGGGACCTGAGCAGAGTGGGGGTAAAGTCACAATTCATTAACTATTCATGAATATGGAAAGACAACTTATGGTCAATTACAGAAGTGTCATTTATGTGAAGAAGTGAAGGACAAATCCAAAACTATGAATGAGAAAGCAGAAGACGGACACTGTGGGTGCAAAGATGTTCATTTTCTCATCAGTATTCACTGACACCTCCGTGCTCAAATATGCACATGTGCAAAAAAGCAGTCATACACACAGCGACACACACTGAGCACAATCTGTCATATAGAGACAGACGTATTGATCAGACACAGATAAACAGGGGACGGGCAGGCAGTGATAGGCCATTTGCAGCTCTTGAAATTGGATAGTAATCAATTAATGGTCTTTTATTATGGGGGATCATTTAATGGGGATGGATTGAAACGGCTTAACTTTAAATGCAGAGGAAAGACTCAAATCTCTAAAAGTTTCCTTCTCACTCAAAGTCATGTACTTTATTGTGCACTTTTAACCTTTGTTTCCTCTTAAAACTTCTACAGAGAACATTTTACATAAATAAGAGACCAAACTAAACACTGAACCACAGAATAGAGTTTCCATCAGGAGTTAAATGAGCAGGAACACCTTGTTAGTACCACATTGGACTCTCTTTTTACTTTAGAGCTGACTTAATTCTTTGTGGCATAGATTTACTAAGTTTCTGGAAAACCTCCTCAGAGTTTTAGGTCCATGTTGACATGGCAGTATCAAACAGTTGCCCAAGATTTGTCGGCTCTGTACATCCATGATGGGAATCTCTCGTTCCACCACATTCCAAAAATGTTCTATTGGGTTGGGAGCTGGTGACCCGAGAGGCTGTTTGAGTACTGTGAATCCAGTGTCATGTCCAAGAAACCAGTTTGACATGATTAGAGTTTTGTGACATTTCACATGATCCTGCTAGAAGGAACCATTAGAAGATGAGTACAGTGTGGTCATAAAGGGATGGACTTGTCTGTGACATTTTTAATTAATTAGTAATAAGGGTCCCAACAATCTACCGCCAGCAACCCTAACTGTTGATACAGGCAGGATGAATCAGTGCTATCATGTTGCTTATGTCAAATTCTGACCCTACTATCTGAGTGTTACAGCACAAATTCAGACTCATTAGACTAGGTAACTTTTTTTTCTCCAATCTTTTATTGTCCAGTTTTGGCGAGCTTGTGCAAACTGCAGCATCGGGTTCCTGTTCTCAACTGACAGGAAAGGAATCGGTGTGGTCTTCTGCTGCTTTAGCCCATCTCCTTCAAGGTTCAACACGTTGTTTGTTCAGAAATGCTCTTTTGCATGCTTTGGTTGTAGTGAGTGGTTATTTGAGTTGCTGTTCCCTCCTGATCAGCTCAAAGCAGTCTGGCCACATCAACGAGGCATTTTCAGCCAGAGAACTGCCACTCACTTTTTTTTCAACCCTAGAGATGATTGTGTGGGAGAATCCCAGTAGATGAGCAGTTTCTGAAATGCCAGCCAGTCTGGCACCAACAACCATATTTTATTCAAAGTCATTTAAATCAACTTTTTTCTCTGTTCTGATGCTCAGTTTGAAATTCTGCAAGTCTTGACCATGTGTACATGCTTAAACGCATTGAGTCGCAGCCAATTATATGTTTGCATTAATGAGCAGTTGAGGTTAATGACGCTTAATGAAGCGTGTGTGAGCACTGTTTTTACGAAGAAGGTTAATGCAATTGCACAAAACCTATCTAGGTGGTCAAAAGTTCTTATAATGAGATTTTACTGTGTTTGGTTGACTTTGTTGAAGCGTTAAGATCTTCATTTTGAGTGAAATATCAACAGCCTATTTCTTGTTCTTCATTTGATGTACATTTCCTCATATTTCCCTGGTATATTGTATTAGATATGTCTTTAAAGAGCAAAAGTAAAGTCATTGAACTTGCATGGACTACAGTCATCTGCTGCTTTGTTTCCGTGAAAGGGAAGTCATGAAACTTTGCTGAACCTTAATTCCCTCAGATCAAAGAGGAAACACTTTAAATAATGTGGGCATGCAACTGTCATTACTCAAGTAAACCCATTTGAAAGTGTTTATTTTCCTAATTGATTAAAAGCATTTTTACTACATTGCACTAATACACGGTTACTTTACAAATACTCATTAAAATAATCAGGAAAATGAAAAACAAATCCCCCCTCAGATGTCATCTACACTTCTGAATGGCCTTTTGTCATTGACATTTGGAGTTAATGCAAACTTGCAATCTGAAACAAATAAAGCACATATGCTCCATTACTTGTTTATTTTATGGGAAACCACATGAACGCTCTCTGTTTCCAGTAACACAGTAAAGGATGTGTTGGGTAAATGAACTGCAGGCGATTCATTTGCTGCTTTAAACATTGCTCATCATCCATTTGTCGTGCAAACAATTTGTTTCCGAAATCCAAATCCACCACAATGCTGGCTCAGGCAGTTTGTCAATGTTAAATGTAAACACATGAATAAATGCTGGACCTGTTGAACGCCATGTTTTCCCTCACTGTCTGTTGGCCAGATATTGCTGAAATAAGAGGAGTCCGCATCAGTCAAGGGTGTTTCATGCAGCTGTGACTCGATGGTTTTAAATCAAATCAGTAGAAGAAGAAAAACTTGCTTAATCGTCTCAGGAGAGCAGGTGCCATGAAAGATAAATCAGCAGATTAGATGTCACAGCGCTGGTTAAAGCTTAAGGTACATTTTGCATCATAATGCAAAATCTATCACCCCAACACGGTAACACCTAATTTAGCACAAGTCTTTCCACTGGTATATTCTACCCAGCCTCTCCTCATTACTGCCATGTGTTTAACACACTAGCTGAGCTCAGCAGCTCACCATCCCGGTCGCACTTCCTGCAGACTTTGGCCTGCTTGAGTCCTTGTTGGAACCTATTGGGGAGGTGATGGTGAGGGGGTGGGCATTTTGCTCTTGCAGGAAGAAGAGGGGGTGGAAATCTGTAGGAAATTGCTGTTAAGTGGTTCTCGAGGCTTTGTGGTTTTGACTCACTGGGCCCGTGGTGAGTGGATGGTCCTGTTCTGCAGACCTTGCAGTGAGACCCGGAGGGGCTGTCTGGGGCCCTCGAACATTAACAGAGTAGTGTCTGAAGCTTTGATCACACAGATTTTGAGATGCTTTAATAGCAACAGTGTGTGATGTTCTTACATTATCTCTTAGTGGTCTTTTTGCTGAATGTAGCATGGGATTAAAACAGCAAGTGGTGCTGGTTTTGAGTTATAAACATTGAAACTTTATTGTGGTAGCTCAGAAACCAGTGGTGTAGCCGGATCAAGAGTGTTTTGTTGAGTTAAATACATGTAACATAGCAGGTTCACACAACTTGGCTCGACATATAACGTAAGCAGAATATGGACATAATGTCTTCAAGTGGCCAAATTAAAAAAAAAAAAAAAAACTTTTAGAAATCAAAACAAGTGAAGTTAAGCTCCAGACCTGCTGGATGTACTGAAGTGAAATAGACTGTGTCAATATTTATCTGACAGTTTCTTCTTTTTTAATTTAGGAACCTGATGCCTCGGACACTCGACGGGCAGATCACTATGGAGAAGACACCCAGCTACTTTGTCACCAAAGAAGCTCCAAGTCGCATCTGCACTATGAATTGTCAAACCAAGCTTATTGTCGTCGTCAGGGACCCGGTGACGAGGGCTGTGTCTGACTACACCCAGACGCTGTCCAAGAACCCAGGGCTTCCATCCTTCCAGAGCCTCGCTTTGAAAAACTCCTCCACAGGTTTGATTGATACCACGTGGAGTGCTGTGCGCATCGGCCTCTATGCCAAGCACCTGGAGAACTGGCTCCAGTACTTCCCTTTGTCTCAGTTTCTGTTTGTTAGCGGCGAACGACTGGTGTCTGATCCAGCTGGGGAGATGGGCCGAGTTCAGGACTTCCTAGGTTTGAAAAGGGTTGTTTCAGACAAGCACTTCTACTTCAACCAGACAAAAGGTTTTCCCTGCTTGAAGAAGCCAGAGGGGAGCAGCAGACCCCGCTGCCTCGGAAAGTCTAAAGGCAGACCTCATCCCCAGATCCCCTCTGAGGTACTGCAGAGACTCAGAGATTTCTACAGGCCCTTCAACCACCGTTTCTACCAGATGAGTGGACAGGACTTTGGCTGGGACTAAGCAAGAGTCTTCTTTGTGGAGCGATGCTCATTTACTGTTTCCACAGGGCTAATGTTCTCAGGGTACTGGGAGAGACAAAGTCCATTCTGCCTCAGTGGAGTCAACACGACATGCAGCACTCATGAACTGTCACTGTTTTGTTGTATTTTGAGGCTCAGACGGACATAGTGCTGCTAATATGAAAACGACAAATTTAGTTAATGGCTTAAATATATAACCGTTAAACTGTTTTTGACATTCTTTATGTACAGATTAGAAGAAAAGGTGATATTTATAGTTTCTGTTGAATACAACAGGTATTTTTTTATTATTATTATTATTAAAGAAGTGTATTTATTGCGTGACAAAGCCGGACATAATACCAACATCTGACAGGACATTGGGAGTAATGTAATACTCTTTGCCTGCATTTACATATTTTCCAGTCTTTTGAATGCTACATACAGTTTGATGTTGCAGGACATTCCTCAGTGCATTGCAGTTGATATACCAATGATACCTCATTTGTAAATATTAAGTCGAAACCATGCGTAGACACATTCCATTTGTAAGTATTTTCCAATAAAAGCCGCATCATATTTTTTTTGTAATTCCTGGATGGGATCAATTGTATCAGCTGTTACTCACAATAAATTGCTACTTTTGATCTGTGATTATTCTGAACCACTGTAACTGTAAAAAAAAAAAAGTGTTCAAATTACAGTGTACAAAAAATGTGCCTCTGATTCTCTGTGTTGTGAAGTAAACTTTTATCTGATGTGACAAACGAATTTGTTTTCATTTCATGTGTTAGCGTTAAGGTCAGTTTTTGTATGGTTACATCAGGCTGCAAAATTGTCACCAGAGGTTGAAGACTGTACTGTACTGCCCATTCTCTATGTAATACAGTTTACACAGCTGGATCGTTTCATATCAAGGAAACAAAGTCCTGTGAAAACAAAGGAATGTGTAAGTACCATCCGTGAAAGTTCTTAGACTGTTTAAACGTTTTAAAAATATGGTTTCTTAGAGAAAAAGTGTCTCTGTGGCTCAGTTTGCATCAGCTTAAGGGATAAGTGGACCATCTGGGGGTAAGCTGACCATTTAAATGAATGAGTAAACCAATCAAATGAAGTTTAAATTTCAATATCTTTTGATTGCATTTAAAGAATAGAATAGAATAGAATAGAATATATCTCTATTGTCACTACCATACATATGTTGTACAGTGCAACAAAATCTGATTTTCAGCTGTATAGGTGTTCAAAGAAAGATTATATTAATTAATGTTAATGAAAAATGCAGGACACGAGAACCCCCCCCCCCCCCCCCCCAAAAAAAAAACTAACAAGTTAAACAGAGACATTATTGAGCAAAATTAAATAAAAACATAAATTAAAATGATTAAATAAATTGAATACTGTTACCAAAACTATCGGAGATTGAAACAAAGTAATGCCACTCAAATGAATAAAAAGAAAAAAAAAGTTACCACCAGAATTTAACTGCCCTAAAATGGAGATATGTAGCATCAATATATGTTTATAATTAGGTGCAAAGTATATTCTGGTTGTCATCAGCGATGGGTTCTCTAGCAGTTCAGATTTAATTTAACTTCAGTGGCTTTTGAAGGGCTGAGTGGCTCAACTTAGCCCACACATTTGACTCACTTTGACCCAAAGGTGCCATTTTGGAGAAAACTAGTTAGCTCATTAATTCAGGCTAATATTTAGCTAAATTATTTGCACACATCATAAATACAAAGACAGCAGCATGATATGCTTTTCTTTTTTTTTTTTTACATTTCTTTGACAAGCCAAATATGATATATAGCACTAAGATGCCAAAGGCAGTTTTTAAAGTAAATTGGTGTTGTGCACTCGTCTCAGGTGCATCACAGTCTGGCAGAAATGAGTTTCAAAACTAACAGTCACATATCAATAAAAGTGCCTCTCTGACTTCTTGGGCTGTAATCTGCCAACCATCCATCTCACGAACGATGTCACAAGGCGAAAGATACGTTCAGTTTTTGGCAAAATCATTTTTATATATGCTTTATTTATCCAGATAAAAGTGTTTTTGATATTAAAATGCCATTTTCAAGAGGGCAGCAGAAATGCCATCACAGTTGTGAGTACAAGCTTGTGTCCACCTGCAGCTGGGCTTGTGACTCCTCCCAGTCTTGAATATGGGATTTTCAGCAAATTAGGTGAAAGTGAATGTGTCTGAAACACGATTCAGTTCCACTTTTTTTTTTATCAGTAATTTATTTCAAATATATGTTCTTTTGCCTCCGTTAATAACATGCTTCCCATAGAAAAGAAAAGTTAACCAAAAGATAACTTCTTGCTGTCTGCCTACCACTTTTTCCCTATTGACTATAATTCTGATTGATAAAAGTTGTTTATTCAACTTTTGACAAAGTATTGTGCCGTTATCCTGGCACTAAGATGCTTTTATTCTTTCCTCCCTCTCTTTCTCTCTCACTTTGCCCTTGTTCACCCCTCCTCCCATCACTAAACTCACTCTCTCTGCCCTCTAGTCCCCAGTCTCTCGCGCTGCTTGTCCTTACCACTTCCATGCAGTGCGACCACATTACAGTCTGAGGTCTCCATGTGTTGTGGCCTTTAATTATGAAATATGTCAGATCACACAGAAAAAAAACCCTCCTTTCACTCGGGGCTTACAATTAACAGCAGAGATCTTCTCTTCCATGGTGTATATTCCTGTGTGGAAGAAATTAAAAGGTTCCTGTGAAGCAACTAACAAAAGAGCTTGTGAAGTGAAATATACACATAGTGGCGTCATGCGTTTTTTAAAAACTAATTTACTGAAATATGTCTAACTGTTAAAATAACTGTTAAAACAGAATTTTAATTAAGAGTGAGCTTTGTTTGTGGAAACGTCAGTGGCTTGTGAATGAAATGGCCGGCTGCTTGCATGAGCATGCTGATGTGTGTATATGTGCAAGTTTAACATCACAACACGCACACTCCTTACGTCTTCTCTCCTTTAGCTCCAGTCAGTATTTCTCTCACATTCCCCTTCTGTTTTATTTGTCTGGCATTAACGTTTAGTGGGTCTCACTAAAATTTTTAACATACTTGGCTCACTTCATTTGTGCCAACTTTTATTACTCTGCATTACCAGGCACGCTGATAGGGCACTGCCATTTTGCCGTGCCAGCCCAGCAGCAGGCATTAAAAGATAACTGATATCCCATTCTGCCATCTGGGAAAGATGTTTGTATCAATCTTCACAGGACTAGCCCAGTCATTAAGGGTGATTAAATCAGCAAGACATTCTGCATAATCTACAGCTGTCACTAAACATTGGTAATGATGTGAGAAATCTAATTGAGGTGAATGAAGAATTGGCAAGTGATTGAGAGCCAGGAACAAAATGATCTACTGCGCATTTACAAAAGTAGAACTTCATCCAACTTTTTAATAGAAGCAAATAAGTCTTAAAGTGTTGTCTCTGAATATGACCTCACGAGAAGCCGCCCTCTCCTTGCGGCTGCCGCAGCAGTCTGTCGACACCACCAGCATTTTGTCATATTTTATGACCGCCATCAATCCAGCAATTCACAAAAGTCTTGGTTTCATTTAAAGTGTCAGACTTCACCAGACATTTAAAGAACAATCAAAATGTATATGGATGTATTTTACAATTCCAAACCAGTTTGTTCTCAGAAAACAAATTTTCTCTGTGTTCACTAAAATATGAAATATCAAAGCGTGAATTTGCAGTTCGTTGGTTTTTAACCAGTCGTGATCCACAATGCAACTTTAAATTGCCCAGGTCTGTGTAGGCCTGTAAAAAACTAAGTAAACCCATAGGAATTAATAATCCAAGTAGCAGCCAGGTGCTTCTAATTAAATTAACTGATCATCAGCAACCACCTGTGAAAATGAGAGGGTTTGGAAGTTTGCTGGCACATTCCGCTGTGTGAACGCAATGCCATCACAGTAAGAGTCCCAGCAAACTCACCTCAAGGTCAGACCGTGCCATTCTCAGAGAAACCGCAGAAAAGCCAGCTCATACTAACTGTTAAAACACGGTGGAGGAGGGGTCATGTTTTGGACCCCCTGCTACAGGACCTGAGCGCTCTGCAGTCAGTGAGTCAACCATCAACTTCTCTGTATACCAAAGTACTCTAGAGTCAAATATGAGGCCATCTGTCTGACAACAATTGCTTGGCTTAAATTGTCTCATGCAACAGGACAATGATCCGAAGCACAGCGGCAAACAGCTGCTGAAAAAAGCCAGGTCAAAGTCTAGACCTCAAACTGTTTAAATTGCTGTGCCTTTCACATACAACAGAACAACAGCAGCGCTGTGCTAGGAAAACAGTTCTTTTCTATGGCTTGTGTTGAAGCAATAAAGGATTCCTGCTGCATCAAGCAAACTGCAGCACAAGAGTTTGGGCTTTGAAGACCTGCACATTTTGCAGTCAGGCAACACAAATTTCAGGCCGTTTGTTCAACATAGTAGTCAGTCACATCCAGATGAACAGAATGAAACTTTTAAAATAAAATTAAAACAATACTGTAAATAAATAAATTAAAAAACTGCAGTAATAAATGGTAATAAACCATTGTTACTCTGCAGTATAATCTAACCTCTTCTACACCTGCTCTTAAATGACAGATAACATAATGTGCTTTTTAAAAGTCAGAAAAGTGCTGTCAGGAGTGTCGTGTGTGGATGAGAGGACGGGAGGAAGGGACCCAAACGCTGGACTCACGGTGGAGGATAGTGGTATTTATTGAAACGGCTGGCTGAACTGAAGTGACTGAACAGAACTGAACACACGGGAACGGCAGTGACAACATCAATGACACCACGGTGAACAGAAGGAAACTGAAGACTTAAATACTCTGACTGATGATGACGATTGGAGACCGGTGAGTACACAGCTGAACATAATCTGACTAATGACACATGCAGTGGAACTAGAACATAATGCACAGAGACAGAAGGTTGGCACAGTGAAACACGAGCATGTAGGAAACTGAACACGAACAAACTGAAATCGCTGGGTCAACGACCCAGGAACCCTGACAAGTGCTAACGTATACACAACATTTCCTCTAAGATTGCTTGAAATATAGATAATCTATAATACCATAACTGGTCAAAACAACTAAAATGCAAAAGATACATTTATAAATTGCACGTTTGTAATCCTCCCCTTGTCATGGGAACAGTAATTTGTTTAGCTTTCACCAGCATGCAGCTTCCAGTGATTTCAGTCTGCAGTTGCACGCCATCAATACAGAACATGAGGGATTTGTTTTTATGAGAGAAAAACTACCCAATGTGGATTGAGTTACAGGCCACGGTGACTATTTGAAATTAGGCATGATGGTGGATGTCTATTTCCTTTTTTTTTTTTTTGATGACTCTAATTTTTGAATAATGGGCACCCAGCTAACTAATCAGAAACACTCGGGAAGGGGGGCTATGAACTGAAGACCACGCTGAGGGGAAGAGCGCTGATTTCTACACACCAGATTAAAAGTAGGATTAGCGTGTAAAAGTGGTTTCCCCTTTGAGCAGCCACAAATGAAGATAGTTCATACTGAGCACTCCACACATTTTCCACCCTTACCGCAGACTCCGTGGATTCAGGGAAGAAATGCTTGGGGATTTTCTCCCTTTTCGTTGTGGTTAGGCCTCACACTATCTTGTTAAATTTTGACTCCACTTTTAATTGATGAGAAAGAAATTTGGGCTGGGGAGATTTTCAAATGCTCGTGGCAGTTCAGTGCAAATTAGGGAAACTTTTGAGGGACGCCGGATTAAGAACTTTTACAATAGGATTTTATAGCATTGTTTTTCTGGACACATTTCAGCACATGTTTCCATTTCTATTTTAGACTACAGAATACCAGCTCCAGTTTGCTTATTGAGCTTTGATTGGAAACCTTTACAGAGAAGCTTGCACTTAGTTGATGAGGTACAGCGTGTTGCCAAATGAATGGAAAGCTTTCACACTAAAAATAAAACTGTATTCAACTCTTCTGGAAACACTCTTTGGAGGAGCTTTTATTTTTATTTTGCTGCGTCCACATCTGTATGGAAGCAACGTGTTTCGCAGTTTAGCTGTTAAATCTGCTCCGGTTTGCCTTCCGCCAGCAGCTTCAAACAAAGTGTTAACAAACTGTGTGCAGTCAATCACTTTGAATGAAAGAGGTCTGCACCTGGGCGTCATGCATGGTTCTTTTTAATTTGTCAAAGACCCCATTCATTAGTCGGTGAGAATGAATTATGGCTCCGCAGTTTGGCCCGTGAAGATATAACACATCCGTTTTTAATTTCCTCCATTGTGTTAGTAATAACTAATGATTAATGCAACTGTCGTGTGCACACGCACAGGAGAGTCCATCAAACACGGGATAAAGACACATATGCACATAGAGTCCTGTCACACGGAGCTGCTTTTATGCCTTTCCAAAAATGACATCAAATCAATTTCTTGGCCGTATGAGAGCATGTCTCTTTGATGCAATATGTCATATGCATTCCCTCTGACTCAGTCCTTCCTATGGTTGGTATTTTTTTCCCTAAGAATAGCCACACCACAGCCCCATCTGGTGACTTGCAGTGCAGCACGCAAATCTAGGCCTAACGAATGGTCAATTGCTCAACACACAGACAGACACGAGCTGGTAATCAAGGGATAACGCTTTATTCTCTCAGAGAATGGACAGTCCAACGTCTTATTTAAAAATTTATAGTTGTTTTTCAGTTAGACTCAACGCTGCAGCATTCTTGCCTTACACTGTATATTCAAAAAAACAAAGGCTGGATGCTGATTTAAACTGATATTACACACTATTATAAAACAAACTGAAAACAGTTCAGTTTCCCTTCAGTGAACCATTAAAGAATAGCTACATGTTCAAGCCTGTATTCACATGCACATTGTTTTTCATCTGAACCTGCGATATTTGACGCAATTACCTCAAGCAAGATGATACCTCGGCACTAAGTCTCGCGATGAGCTGATGGCTATTAACAAATGTTGAAACAAGTCTCCCAGAATATGCCATAAATGGCAGGTTACAATAGATTTAACAGGTCTCAGATTCAACCAGCCACATCCTGCCAAATTATTCTACCCTGTAGTCTTTTTGTGAACCTCTGTCTTCAGACACAATATGTGGTTGTTTATTCTTGCATTGTGATAATCTGTAGATGAGGAAGTGTTCATAAATGTTGCCACTTTCCGCGTTTAGATTTTTATACATAGCACATCGCTGGTCCCAAATTCTACAAAAGCCCTAAACTCATCAACATTGAGTCAGTCTGGGATTACATGAAGTTACAAAATGTGTTAAATCCACAGGCTGAGGACAGTTTGCTCTGTCTATGACGTTCACTGTTACCATTCAAGGGACTGTGCATAACATTTCTGTCAATCCATTTTTTTTTTACCCATTTCAGGGTCATGTTTGGGCTGGAGCCTATCCCAGCTGTCATAGGGCGAGAGGCAGGGTACACCTGCACAGGTCACTAACCTATCACAGGGCTGTCACAGAGAGACAGCCATTCACAGTCACACCTATTGCCAATTTGAACCATCACTTGACCTAATGTGCACATCTTTGGACTCCCGGAGGAAGCTGGAGTATCTGGAAAAAACCCACACAGGCACAGGGAGAACATGCAAACTCCACACAGAAAATCCGAGCAGGCCAGTAGCCTCAGCCTGTAGTGCTAATCACCACACGACCACATAACAATTCTCAGATACTAAATGCACACCAGCAGCTCTCTGACAATGTACTCTGATCGACTCTGTTTATAAGACTCAGTTACCACCTGGGCTGACATCATGAGTGATGTCACCGTTATTGTTGCTGAACCGAAAGACCGTGGTCCTCAAGTAATCCCTGCTCAAAGCGTCAAAAATACCTTCTCAGGCTCGTTGACACGGTGCTGGTTTATGTGCTGAATGTTAAACCAGAGCTGAGCTCCAGCTTTGAAGCCGTTGTTAAAAACCTGTGAGGCTTTAATACCTGCAGTCACACGGGGACAATGAATAGTATGATTCATACCTCATAAAAGACGACACCTGTGAGCACATAGCATACTAACCCTGTGATGAGGAAAAAAATGGGCCATGGAAACATTTCCCAGCTCCTGAATCTAATTGAATCTGTCATAACTGTTCTAATGACAGACATACATAACCCCAGAGTTCCCTGCAGGCCAGGGCTTGGCACTAAGAGTGTTGCAGACAACATGCCCTACAGGTGTAGGAAGATGATGTATATAGACTCAGGTTACAGCAGATTGGCCTGGGACAGGCTGATGGAGGCTCTGATTGATCCTGAAAACAGAGAAGCCTGTGGGAGAATTGTCTCTGAACCTGGAAGAGAAGTTTAAAAGTCTAAGAACTATCAGGGTACGGTGAAGGTTGACATCCTAGAAGTCAAAATTACACTGGATGTGCAGAAACACCACAGCTGATAATCTGGGTTAATGGAGGCCCTCTTTTATGTGTCTCAGATTGTTTCAAGCAAATCAAAGAAAGTATCAAATGCAGTATTTAGGTGTGACGCAATTAAACATTCGGAAGGAAATACATCTCGGCTGGTTCAATAAGCAGCAAAATACACCCGGTTTAACAAACGCTTTGTTAGTTATACCTGTTAGGCTGCTTGTTAATGCAAATATCTAATCAATTACATGAGATGAGATGAGATGAGATAGCCTTTATTTGTCAGTTGCAGGTCTTTTGCCCACAACCGAGATGACAGACCTTGCCGACCGTACATACAATACAAACATCACATTGGGGAGACAGGTCAGGCTAGGTAGCGAGGAAAAAACATTGAAATGTGTAACACAAAAAGATAATACAGGAATGCACAGGTATCAACACACCATAACACAATAAACACAGACAAGCAACATGGGAAAGAGTTCCAGTGTGTACATCTCATCTGGGACCGCTGCAATCTTTCGACTGCGCCTCCAGCTGACCCGATGTCCACATCATGGGGGAGGTAAGCGTTGGAGGTGGCGTTGGATAGGGAGGGTGATGCGTCAGTGAGTGCTTATCAGTATCAGTATATGTATGTGTGTGCGTGTCCATAGTTGAGCTGAGACAGTGTCCTTCGCCCCGCCAGGCTAAGTAAACAATCTTCCAGCCAACCCAGGTGGCCTTGTAGGGAATGGGAAGGAACAGTTGTTCGGCTCCAGCCTTGAGCCCAAAGCTGGCGCCGAAGGGGTAGCCGCATTATGATGGTAATTTTTCTTTTGCAAACAACTCATGAGAATTCCAAGCTGTTTTTAACACTCCGACACTGGTCTCTCAATCTCCCGTTAATAGCTGCGAGTTTGTCCGTGACGTTATTAGCCGTCGATTCTGTGGTCTTGTCACTCTTTTTTGCTCACATAGCAGATTGTGAGACCTCACAACCGCAGCCAACTGATCCGAGATGTTGCTTCCGCCCAGAGATGTTGTTCTGAGTTGATGGTGACAGCACCTTGGTGCGTTTAGGGTTGTAGACATGGACAAGAAAGCTGCTGAAGTTCAAACTGAGCATGAAAATGGAGAAGAAAAGTGACTTTTAGTGACTTTGACTGCGACGTGGTTGCCAAAGTATTTCAAAAACTGCTGATCTACTGGGATTTCCCCCATAACCATCTCTACGGTTTACAGAGAAAGACCCGAAAAAGAGAAAATATCCAGTGAGCGTCAGTGCTCTGGGTAAAAACTTGTTACTTTGTTAATGCCAGAGGTCAGAGAAGAATGAAGGCAACAGCAAATCAAATAACCACTTGTTACAACAAAGGTATGCAAAAGAGCGTCTCTGAACACCCAAAGCGGATTCATCCTGTCTTGTACTAATAGTTCAGGTTGTGACATGACAGTGAGTTCAAATGCTCAAATGGCCTCCACAGTCAGCTGATCTCAGTCCAATAGAGCCTCTTTAGGATGTGCTGAGAAAGGAGATCCTCATCATAGATGTGCAGCCAACAAATCTGCAGCAGCTGTGTGATGCTAACATGTCAATATGGGCCAAAATCTCTGAGGATGTTTCCTGCACCTTGTTGAGTCTGTGCCGTGAAGAATTAAAGCACTTATAAAGGCAAAAGCAGGTAGCTACAGTATGTACTGAACTGGCTGGTAAGTGTAGCCATGTTCCTAAATTAAGAACAGCTGGGTAGTGAAACCTGTATTTCAAACTCCCGCAGTGACAAATCTGATGTTACTTTCAGCTGCTCCCTTACTCACACGGGGCGCCACAGTGGGTAGCTCCACATGTTTGATTTGGCAGATGTACTTTTTTTTTTTAAACTCCGGATGCTTTTCCTGATGCAACCCCAAAGGGATTTGTCTCTTCTCCTGGGATTGTAGAAGGACTTTTCACTCATTGGGTAAATGTGTAAACTGCTACACTATGGAACTGATCCCGTGCTAATCAAACAGGTTTTTTTCAAACTGAATTCTTCTGAGGACAACAAACATTTTCAACCCATAAGCTTCTCTAAATTGTAATAATTCCTTAGATATATTAAAACTTTAATACTTAAATGAACCATACGTTTTTTTGGTTTTTTTTTGTAAAACTCATGTTCTTTCATACAATTTACATCTACACTATAATGTAAGGAATGCTTTCTTAACGTTACCTGTACCTTACTGTTATTATTGTAATTTTAGATTTTACTATATAACCCACAGGGAACAAAAGCAATGCCACTAATTATTGTGGGGGGAAAAAATCAACTTTTATATCAACATTTTGAAGTAATTGTTTTTAAGTATTTTGAGTGTGTTTCAAACATCTGGTGTACAAGATTACAAAGAGACACTTTTTCAGCATTAACATAAAAACATATATGTGATTATACATAGATCACATCTGCGCTGAGAATACTACTTGAACTCTAATGCATTTATAAAAAGATGAATACTGATATGAACTGTCATTACCAATGACAAGTATTTTTTTTAATGGAGGACTTGTTTTTATTATGAAATTTCTTATTTACTGTTTTCTTATTTACTGTTTTCTGAAAAATATGAAGTTTCTCAAAAAGGAGAATACAAGATGCTGTTTTCAAGTTTCTGCAATCCTTTTATTTTTTACAGCAAATGATTAAAAAAGAATAATAAATTACAAAAATATAATGATCTAATGCTCATTTTAGTTTCGTTTTTTTTTTTAACATCATTACACCTTTCATTTTAATACTATAAATTACTTCATAGTCTGGTGAAAGACAGTGACACTGTGTGATGAATATGTTTTTTATATCATGGCTAAAATACAGTAAAATAAATTATAGTTGTCCTGATTTTGCTCAAACGGTGTCACGAAACTGTGTGTTGTACTTCGGCTCTTCTAAAATGCTGGGCAAGGCAACAAGAATTGATCAGAAATACAGTCTCGGTGGCACAGCACTGCCATCTGCTGATGCGCAAAGATTTTAAAAAAGATTGAAGCACCTTCTCTTCACGAGTCTTTATCTCATCTGCCTCAGTTAAGTCTCTTTTCCCGCTAATGGTCTTGTCTGTCTACTGTAAAGCTCATCGTAACAATGTCCTCGATCCCAGCCTGCAGCTCATCGTGCTCCTGCACGGCGGAGACTCCTTTAGGGGTCCCGGTCAGGATGAGATCCCCTTCCTCCAAGGTGATGAAGTCGCTGATGTAGCTGATGAGATATGGGACGGAGAAGATCATCTGAGAGGTGCAGCCGCTCTGTCGAAGCTGATCATTTACTTTCAGCCACAGGCTGACCTTCGCCGGGTCAGGGATGCGCTCTTTGGGGATGAACTCGCTGACAGGACAGGAGGTGTTGAAAGCCTTGGCCATGGTCCAGGGCAGACCTTTGGACTTGCACTCGTCCTGGATGTCTCGGGCTGTCATGTCCAAGCACAGAGCATAACCCGCAACATGCTCCATAGCGGCGGACTGCGGGATGGCCGTGCCCCCTTTCCCGATCACCACCCCCAGCTCCACTTCATGGTGCAGATTAGTGGTGTAAAGGGGCACCAAGATAGGCGAGCCCTCTCTCACATATGCAGTAGGAGGCTTCAGGAACAAGACAGGCTCCTTAGGAATCGCGTTTTTCAGCTCTTTGGCGTGATCCGCATAGTTTCTCCCAACGCAAATGATCTTCCTCCCCCATTCCCAGAACCGGGAAATATTCCGTGCTGTCATCGTGGAGAACCGTGAGCTGTTTCGACTGCCTTGATGCAGTCAGCACGAGTGTAACTAAACTTTGACCGACACTGTTTGACCGCTCCGGAACATCAACCTACGGCAAGCCTGAAGGGACATGCGCAGAGCACAAACGTCGAATCAATGCTATCTTATTTGAGATAATTACTGGGACTAAAAAGTAAAACAAAACCACTTACTAACTTTATTAAACTACTCTTGTGCAGAATTACGTAAACAAGTTAGACAGTCACGTGTAACTTGTTTACGTAAATAAATACGTAGATAGATCATTCCCGATCTATATACCCGAGACTTGATTGGCGGAGCCTTGGAGGGCAAAGGTCAAAGGGAGCGGAGGCGGAACTGAACCAAAACCAAACTTTTCTGGTTTGCACAAACGTGATAAGACTTTAGCTACTGTTGTTATGTTATTCAAGTCACTAGTAGGGAGTGCCTGCACTCTATTAGGAGCTGCGACAGCCTTAAAATTCGGTACGTCCACACGGTTTTCTCTCATTTTCAGCCCGCGAAGGTTTAGCGTAGTTTTCGCTTGCTTCGCTGCCGTTAGGTGGTAGATGGCGTTTGTTCGTTTGTTTATGTTTTGTCGTCTTAAGATGGGGGGAGCTGTCACATGAGCACAGCCGGCCTGTCTGAGCGCATACCTGTTTCCTCTTATATAACCTCCTCTATGACAGTCATATCGGTGTAATTAATTAGCGTGCCCACAAAAAATCCAACACCGAAGCGTGTTAACGTGTGGCGTTCACTTGTCCAGCGGGGCGGTGAGGTGTGTTAAGTTTCTCGCGTTTGTGGCATTAAACGAATGTAAGGCAAGGAGTATGTGAATATATTACAGAGGTACAGGGGACTAGAAGTTAAACTGTCCCGATTTCTGTCTGATGTGGCTCGGTGTTAAATATCGGCTTTTATCCCCTCATGAAGCTCCGGTGGAAGTCAAGGCCCAGGCAGCCGCCCTCCTTCACAGTGTGGTCAGGAAATCTAATCTGGTGGAGCAAGCAAACATGAAGATTGAACTGCTCCCTGCGCTGTCTGACAACTACATGTACCTACTGATCGATGTGGACTCCAGAGAAGCAGCTGTTGTAGACCCCGTGGAGCCAATAAAGGTCTGTTCAGTCACTGTATCATATCAAGTAATGTTATATAAACCAGTTGACAACACTTTAACACCAATGCAGAAAGTCTACCTACAAGTGATTGTGTTAACCTTTACACACTATTCAAGTCAAAATTGTGTCCTTTTACAAATATTTGATAGCAACATAGTTTTCTTTTTGTTTTGTGTTTTATTTATTGTTTTATTTTGAGCCTGAAAGTATTATTATTATTATTATTGTTGTTATTACTATTATCATTATTATTATAATTATTACATGATATGGTATCTGAGGAAGTGTCTAGTTACAGGACAGTTTGCAGTTCGTTCAAGGTGCAATTGTACCTGCTGCCAGTTCACCTGAGGTTAGTGTGTGTGTGAGGAATAACCAAGTTAAATTAAGTATTTACTACACAGAGTACTGTAGTAGTTGCTTCATTTAAATGAGAGAAAGTGTGTGAAATAGTTTAGACACTTTTTTTGTTTAGTTTTTGTGTTTCTGACTGACTTTATGACTATACCTAAAATGATCCAAAATCTTATACTGTTGTACAGGTGCTACAATCTTTTGTAAACTGAGGCTGTTTGTGATGAAATGTGATTTTTAGATCTACCAGTGTGGGTCAAATAAAAAAAAAAGTGGTTTTAAGGAATCTTGTGTGCAAGTCATGCCTATGTGGGTTTTTTCCTTCTTTACTTTTTATTGGACAGACGTGACAGACGTCAAGGGGGACCTTGACACTGTCACGTAGACTGTCTGCGTCCTCACTATATTTGCCCAGGTTCCCACAGAGACCGGTACCAGCTGGTCTGTGAGATGGAGTGATCTCCAAACAGTGCACGAGAGGTTACATAGATGTCAGTGAGTGCTTTTAGGGATGGTGCCTTGACACAGACATGAGATTTGAAATGACTCAGCATGATGGTGCAATGGTTAGAAGTATTAGAATTGTTGCCTTTCAGCAAGATTATAAAGATACCTGAACTGGCATTTAGGTGAGTGTGGGAAACACTTGCGCAAGTTCCACACATGCAAGGTGTCCTACCACTGCCCTAAATAAACACATTAGTTTGCAATGAACAAGTTATTGAATTATTATAGATATTGTTATAGGCTGCAGTTACAAACAGTTTTTTTTATGACATATCAAGGGGCAAAAATCAAATTCAAATGCAAATTTTATTTGTCACACACACACAACCATACACAGTATGACATGGGGGTGAAATGCTTGTAGCTGTACAATGCCCGACCATTAAATGACAGAAGAAAAGTTTTACAATATTTACAATTTACTACAAAAATTTACAAATTAACTTAGGAATTTACAGTAAAGAATGTGCAAATAGCAGAAGAGATTATAAAGATAAGGATTATAAATTATAGGAATTATAGGATTATAGGAAATGTGTGGTGGTGCGTGTGGTGACGTGTTTGAGAGTCCAGTCTTATAGTGACGTGTTTGGGAGAGTCCAGTCCTACACCTGGTTCAGGCCCCGAATAGCCTGGGGGAAGAAGCTCCTCTTCATTCTCTCTGTTTTGGCCTTAAGGGAGCGGAAGCGCTTCCCAGACCTCAACAGTGAGAAGAGTCCATTGTTGGGATGGGAGAGGTCCATCATAATCTTCCTAGCTTTGGACTTGCACCGCTTGGTGTAGATGGACAGCAGGTCAGGGAGCTCTGATTGAATGATGCGTTCTGCCGAGCGCACCACCCTTTGCAGATCTCGTCTGTCCTGCTTGGTGCTGTTCCCAAACCAGGTGCAGATGTTTGACGTCAGGACGCTCTCGATGGTGCAGGAGTAGAAGTTCTTGAGCACCTTCAGTGGCAGATGGAAGTCTCTAAGTCTTCTGAGGAAGAAGAGACGCTGACGGGCAGTGTTTAACAGTTGTAATAGTTTTGCATTGTTATATAATAAATCCCAAAAGTTGAGGTCATTAACATTTTCACTTTGAGTAGAATATAATTAAATCATAATTTCTCTCCTGCTTTCAAGTATTAGATTTTTTTTTTCCACTAAAAATGAATCTTGTAAATCTCAAAAATACACTATCTGGTCTCTGAAACATTAATTAAGCATTAATCATCCAATTTTTTTAGATATGCTATTTATGCATATTCTATTTATATAATCTGTAGTTCAAAATGTTGTGTAAACATTTATACCAGTTTTTTAGCATGGGTCAAAACTGACCCCAACCATATTCTGAAGGCTTGAAATGCGAACAGTTTATAAGGGTTAAAATAGTCATTCATCAATGAGAATACATATAGTGTTCAGCATCATAACTCTGAGAGAATCCACTCTGCGTTTTGCTGGTGATATTGTGGACTTAAGAAAAATATATTGTTGTTGTTGTTATTATTATTATTATTATTATTATTGTTGTTGTTGTTGTTGTTGGGTGTAGGTCAAAACATAACCCTAGACTATTGAAAACACTACGTAATTCTATCCAAGCGTGATAGATTTCTTCTTATTTATGTATTTATTTATTTATTCTACTATTTTTATTTCATTATTTTTGTATGGGAGGTGCCTACTTTCAGGACAGTTTGCAGAAAGGTGCAGAGTACCTTATATCAGTTTGAGGTTAGTGTGTATGTGAGGTTAAGTATGTACTGGATAGAATACTGTAACTGTTGCAGGAAAATGCATCCAATCTTTTTATTCAGAGAATACTGAGAATGAAATTTGATATGATGTGCATTTTTATCTGCCCGACCTTCCTTTGGGCATTATAATGATATGTAGTGAAGGACAGACACGACTTTCCAACTACGCACTAGTCCTTAGTTTGGAAGAAGACCAATCTCCTTTCAACTATATACAGAATCTGCGTAGTTTGAAAGTCTACTATCAAGTCAAAGGTATTTATAATATTAGAAAATATCAAGTATTTGGTCATTGCTACATTTAAAACTAGCGTGTGAGTAAGAAATACCAATTTGATGTTTTCAGCAAGTTTTCAGCAAGTCCAAAATCCAAGAACCCTGACTGGCCCTAATAAATTAGTAGTAGGGCCCAAATCTGTGAATTCTCCATAGAAAAAGCTGTAACTAACAGCTTTTTCTCTCCTATTCTTCATTAAGACCTTTAATAACTAATTGTTGTTGGATACTTATTGATAAATTAAGTAGTTATATTGGCATGGCTCCACTCAGCATTTTTTTTTTGTGTGTGTGCTTTGAACAGGTTGTTGAAGCTGTCCGAAAGCATGGTGTAAAACTCACCACAGTTCTAACCACCCATCACCACTGGTAAGCTGCTGCTTATTTTATAACATTGATGAATTTATTTATTTTTTCAAGATTATTTCTCCATAATAAGTAAGCTAAAAAAAATACTTATTGTACCTGTTAAGGCAAGAGATACATTTTATATTCATCACCATTACCATTAATATAACCACGTTCACATCCAGCGTGCTGTGTGAACAAAGTATTAGGTCCACTCTGATCATGGAAGGCTGTGACTGCAAAGTAACCTACCTACTGTACTGTACTCACTCAAATTTTGTAAAGTCTTTTTTAGGACAAGGTATGCTTATATATTTCTCCACCAGTTTCTCACGCAGGGCTGCAGTAGGAGTCAAGTGATTTTGTTTGCTTTGATTTACTTTCTTTTAATTTTCTCATGCTGATGTGCATCTTACTACCTGGTCACATGCTGCATTTAGCAGCAGCATTCTCCAGTCTAACAAAGTGCTTCTAGGAAAAGCTTGTGGCAGACATTGTGTTTAGCTTGATGCTGGCTGACAACACAGACCACAAACTACCTGCATCATTATACTAGCATTACTATAGTAATGGTGCAAATAGCCTGCAAGAGAAGGAATGATGGCCTAAAAGGTGTTGCTGTGCAAACATGATCCCAAAACATCAGATGCTGAAGTCAGAAGATGCTCCTACTACTTAAGACGTCATCACCCTACCCATTTCCTGTCATTATGTTTCCCAGAAATCGGCAAATTGTCTTGATTGTTTTGCTGTGAATACCATTTACTCGTATTAAACGCTACTGCCCACTAAATGCACGCTTTATAAATAAACATTTCCTTTGGCTTCTTATGCTAAGAACCTGCTAAACCTGTATTGGACAAAAGAGTAATACCAACACACTAATTTTCTGTTTTAGGGATCATGCCGGTGGAAATGAGAAGATGTTGAAACTAATGCCAGGTCTGAAGGTCTATGGAGGGGATGACAGAGTTGATGCCATTACAAAGAAAGTTTCTCATTCCAACACTTTCAAAGTGAGACGAGCAAACTCTCTGCTCTGTGGTCCAACTATAAGCTTCAAATGAACGATTGTTCACTTATGTTTTTCTCTCCTCAGGTTGGCTCACTCCATGTTAAATGCCTTTCTACTCCTTGTCACACAACTGGTCACATTTGTTACTACGTGACCAAAGAAAACAGCACTGAACCACCAGCTGTCTTTACAGGTGTGGTTACTTAAGTTAAACATTTATATGAGATAAACTGCGAGTGTAAATAAAGACATGTTTTGTGTGAACTTAAAGGCCCTAAGAACTCCTGTTTTTCCCATGCAGGGGATACTCTGTTTGTGGCTGGCTGTGGGAAATTTTTTGAGGGTACAGCAGAGCAGATGCACAAAGCCTTGATAGAAATTCTGGGGCGCCTTCCTCCTGAAACGGTAACTGCAAACATAGGCGTTAATTTTACAGATTTTTAGGATGGAAAAGGAAAGACTTAAATTCTTCAGTAGTTGATGAGTTAACTTTGCTGTATGTTTAAGGTGTGTGACTAACTTTAGCGTGTTTGTGTTTAAGCGTGTCTATTGTGGTCATGAGTACACCGTCAACAATCTGAAATTTGCACGTCATGTGGAACCGCACAATGAAGTAATTCAGAAGAAGTTGGCCTGGGCAAAGGTATGTGATTCATACAGTAACCACTTCAAATCAGTTATCCTTAATTAATTAAAACAACTTTGCAATTTTTGTGTATTTATCTGTCTGTAGGAGAAGTGCAGCAACGGAGAACCAACTATTCCGTCCACTCTGGCAGATGAATTCACATTTAACCCCTTTATGAGAGTAAAGTATGTATAACTTCATTAAAAACAGCCTTGTGAAAAAGAGTTTTCACAGGACTTAATGTAGTCTTGTAAAAAACTAAGTACAGCAATACTACTTCTATAGGAATTTAGAGAATAAGCAGTAGCCAGATGCTGCTAATGAATTGGACTTGATTAACTGATGATCAGCGAGTGTGAACTTGTAGAAAAGCTGACATTTGGGCAGTTTGCTGGTCTGGTGCATTTAGGGGTATGTTAATATAACTAAGGTAATACAAGTCTTCCCAGGAGTAGATGTCCCGGCACAATCATCTAACAGTCAGACTGTAATGCTCAAAGAAAGTGGAAAAAAAGAGAGCTCAATCTTAAACTTGACAGGCATAATTTAGCATGTTAAATGTAAAAGTTTGTGACATTACAATTAGAAAAATACTGAACAAGTAGGGCTGGTTTGGAAGGGTTGACAGGAGAAAGCCTCTTCTCTCTAAAAAGAACATGGCAGCATGACTTAAACTTTGTAAAGTTGGATCAAACCACAATTGCCTTTGGACAGACGACACAGGAGTGGAGATGTTTGGCCATAATGTACAGCGCTAACACAGCATATTTGAGGTGTTATTGGGGTGATGAATTGGGCTTGTTTTGATCCACACGACCTTAGACATGTTGTCCAAAAGAATTTTAGAATCAAATGTGAGGTTATCTGTCCAGAACTTAAACCTTGGCCCAAATTCGATCATGCAACAGGATGAGCACAGGAGCAAATCTATACCAGCATTGCTGAAACCAAAAAGAGTGGAGGTATTGCAATGGCCCAGACAAAGTCCAGACCTTAATCCTGATTAAAATGCTGTTGTGGGACCTTAAGAGTGCTGTGCAAAAACAAATGCCCACAACTATCAATGAACTGAAGCAACGTCATGTAGAGGAGAGTATGTCGAAATTCCTCTGCAATGATGTGAGAGACTGCGAGTCATACAGGAAATCATTACTTATTGCTGCTAGAGCTGGTCTACAAGCTACTGAACCTGGGGTGCACTTACTTAGTACAGGGCCCTGTGAAATTTCTCTTTTTCACATCACTGTAGTAGTAATTACAGATGATTATAATTTGTTTTGAGGTACCTACAGTGAGAGTGCTGCCTGACTACATTTGTTTCCCCCCCCCCCCAATGTGTAATTTAGAGAGCCGTCCGTTCAAGAGCATGTGAAGCAGACAGACCCTATCGAGACCATGAGAAGTCTTCGGAAGGAAAAAGATAATTTCCGAGTGCCCAAGGAGTGAAAGTGCACCAGAGTTGGCATTTCAACTGATTACAACACTGCAAGCTGTCAATTATATACTCAAAGAAATACCTGCAACTAATCTGTAAACCGACTGGAAAAACAGCACATCCATTGCATTGACTTTAACTCAAGGTCCATTTTTTTCTATCACAGTGTTCAGCATAACATATTAGACTATAAATCTATAAATAAATCATTCTTTTAGATATATTTGAGTTTTTTGGGTTGGCAGTTTTAAGGAATAAATGGCCATTATTTGAATGTTTTAAAATGAGAAAAATGTAGTTATTCTGTAAATGTATCAGAAAAGTTATTTAGTCTTATGCTTTAATATATTGATGTTCAAACTACTGTTTCACTCAGCGTTTAAACATTTAACAAGACAAGGACCACATGAGTAACAAATGTTGGCGTATGTGGACACTTTCTGTGAGTTGGTTTAATAATAGGTAATCATTTCTTCGCCTACAAAACTTTGTATCAATGTTTCTTCATGTCATTTATTTTCACGCTTGCTTAAAAGATGCTAGTTTGGTTGTTTATGTGCAAAATACAGCATAGCTGCCTTTACATATAAGTAATCAAAGTGATCTGTGAGCTCAGCCTTGTCTACCTCTTGTGTCAGCATTGTTAGAAACCCCAAATCATATTTTGCTCGTAAAGTAAAATCTTTCAAGGACTATTGCATGAAGCAATTTGGAAAAAGCAATAAAGCACATTTGTTTTAGTAGCTTCACACAAAGGTTTGTGTCAATAAATTGTGTCATAAGCAAAATATATTCCTGATGCAGAATAAGGCCATTAAAACTGTTATATTCTCATATACATCTCATATTATTGGATTATTACAGTAGTAGAAGTTTGCCTTTGGCGAACGCTTTCATCGGTGTTATCTAAATTTTCCAGTTACATTTTGGGAGATGCTTTGGGTTATAATTGCTGAATCTTGTCTATTAGCAAACCATGGAATTAAGCTTCTCTCATGTCTAAATATGATGAAAGTATTAAGAAGCAGGTCCGGTAGCATTTTTTAAAAATAATTATTATTTTGTTTCATTTAGTAGGTGATTGATGTGGACACATTATTATTATTAGGACTGTGTGCACACAGGACAGGACAGGACCAGTGCATATGAAGTAATCTACCAGGGGCACCCCCACACCTTCTACAGGTTGGGTCTGCCTCTGGCACCAACTTAGCCCTTAAATTCAATCTTAAGTTGAATGAGTGTGTGTCGAGCACACACTGATATAATGTGAACTTGGCCAAGGACAGAGTCCCACAGTTCTTTTGTCAAATGAGAGTTAAGGTCCTGTTCCCATTTAGATTTGATGGCAGCTACTGAAGAACATTTTAAATTGGAAATTGAATTGTACAAGGCTGATATTATGCCCCTAGAGGCTGGATTGACTATTAAAAAGCCATACTTTATCCATTGTTTAGTAATTTGAACTATATAAATGCACCACATTCATGTTTGCTTCTATATAAAAACTCTTTGCAAAATAATGATTAGCCATCCTAAAAGGTGTCAGATAATGTCTGAAAATGCCTATTCATGCTTTACTAATAGTTAATTACTATTATAAAATAATTATAGTCTTTAACAATGTAAAAATGTGAATAATTATTTGAAATTTTAGATGTTAATAATTTAACTGGTTTTTATTTTTAACCAAGGCTTGTACATTTCCAGGGGCAGAGAAGCATGAATCAAGAAAAAACACATTGATAAATAAGCCCCTACGACACACACACGTATATATTTGTAACAAATTTAAAGGCGTTTGACTGTTTCCAGCTCGATTAAAAGGTCTTAGTTTTGACCCTTTGATTCCACGATGTCGCGATAACTTCTTCGTCTGACAGAAATGTGAGTTAATAATTTGAAGAGGATGGGCACAGTCCAGCTGCAATAAACGACCTGATCGGATACACTTAAAGAGAGGTAGCTCTTCTCTGATTTTCTTAAAACTATTTTTAGATTTTAGAGTCATGTGACATCATCAGGAAGTACTCGGCTATATGACACTGTAGTTTACGGGCTGGCGCAGCTTACACCGGCCAGCATGCTTATATCGACTATCTGTTTATGCTTAACGAAGTATTTAACATCTCGTGCAGAAGACAGGTGCGTTCAAGTAAATGATTCATACGTTGACTAATCAAACCTCTTCTTGAAGCGTCGCTCACTGTGGTGCGCATGCGTGTGCGGGTACCATGAAGGTAAAGGTGATCTCCATCCTGGAAGACAACTACATGTACCTGGTGATAGAGGAGCAGAGCAAACAGGCGATAGCTGTGGACCCGGCTGTGCCACACCGGGTGAGAGACATTGTTGTGCCTGTGATTTAAAAATGGCGTCATACTTCAGAAAAGACTTAAACTTATTTTGTTGATCATCTATGCATCTAACAAAACAAGGAAACAGTTTAAAAAACGATTCAGTGAAAAATCGAAGACTGGTTTGTTAAAAATAAGGAAATTTTAAAAAGCAATAAGCAATATTCATAGATACTGTAGAGAAAGTGCACTACAGATACCATACTTGCTTTGAGAGTGTTTATGGAGAGGTCAGATGTATACAGAGGTCAAAAGGAATTGCACTGTCTCCAGAGAAGGCATGATAGGGTGCAAAGAGACACACTCTGGAAGTCAGTATGAGGAAGTGAGGAGTGACAGAGAAGTAGGGTGATGCAGGACCTGTATGAGGACAGCGAGATGGTGGTGAGGTGTGTTTGCTATGATGACGGTCAGGCAGGAGTCTCTGTGGGGACTATCATGTTTGCAGCAGACACTGTGATTTGTTGTGAGAGTGAAGCAAAGCAGAATACATGTGTGTGAATGAGAGGGCGACAGGTGTGAGTCTGCAAGGGGCAAAAGAAGGGAAGGTGGATCCGTTTAAATATGAGCCAACAAAAGAAGAAGAATTTTAGGGCTGCAATAAATGTTTGCTTTCCTCATCATTTAATGCACCTTGTACATTCTCCTACTATTACACTTTTTTGAAGCTAAAACAATCATAGGACAAAGAAGCTGCACCTGAGGACTGTTTGGCTGTTTTGCTTTAAAAGTGACTGGATGATTTTTTCCCCCCCCCCACAGCTGCTAGAAATAGTGAAACGAGAAGGCGTCTCCTTGATAGCTGTTCTCACCACACACCATCACTGGTAAGAGGAGCGTTTCGTGTCAGGTAACAACACTGCAAAGCATCTCAGTCAAATTGAGGCTAATGGAGTAATTTGGTGCCTCTGCTTACTAGGGACCACGCTCGTGGGAATGAGGCTCTGGTGAAGGAGGTCCCTGGCCTGAGGGTGTACGGGGGAGACGATCGAATCGGGGGTCTGACGGATAAAGTGACAAATGCGCAGGAACTGAAGGTGTCCACAAAGCGCCTACAGGAGCTCGATGAAGATGCCGTTTAGCTGCGTTTTGAAATTTTACAAACCTGTTGTCTTTTTGAATTCTGATTTTTTTTTTTTTTTTGCCTCGTTGTCCTTTTCTTCATCTGCAGTTTAGCTCCATCAATGTGAGGTGCCTGTTTACTCCCTGCCATACCTCTGGTCACATGTGCTACTTTGTTTGGGAGGATGAGTGCACTGACGCCCCTGCTGTGTTCACAGGTCTTTTTCTGTACACATAAAGAATCAGTGCACCGGTTGAAATCCAAGACACTAGTAGATTTCGCCATACCGCTTCTGACTGTACAGTAAAGGCAAAAAAATGACTCACTTCATGTTGCAACTGTTGTGTCTTCAGGCAAATAATCTTAATAACTGATTTCTGAGTGGCTAGAGATATGAATACTATAAGTTGTCCATGTTGTGTGCGATGACAAAAACTGACCACTGCCTCCTGTGACATCCCCTTGTCCTTTCTTTGGGTTGCTAGGGGATACGTTGTTTATTGGTGGATGTGGACGGTTCCTTGAGGGTACAGCAGAGCAGATGTACCACAACCTCACCCAGGTGCTTGGTTCCCTACCTCAAGACACGGTTAGTGGAAATAAGAAATGCTAACTGTTTGCGTATGCGTGTTTGTACGACCTCTACAGGGTTAACAACAGCTAGCATGACCTCAGATAAGTCTAAATCACTATAGTGAATCATCACTCCACAACAATCAGTGAATTGAGGGCAGGACTGGCTCTCTTTTCACCCTTCATAGTACAAACTGTCTTAAAAATGGCACAAAGCCCAGAATGAGTAAAGATACTGAAGCTGTGCTGTGAGCTAATCCCTACTTTAAATGAGGCTTTGTTCGTCTTTTAGAAGGTGTTTTGTGGGCACGAGTACACCATAAAGAACTTGAAGTTTGCCATGCTGGTGGAGCCAGAAAATGAAAAGGTTAAGGAGATGCTGAGCTGGGCCAGGGTGAGCATGATACAGGAAGCTGCTACAAGAATAAGGCTTGCAGTTTTCTCTGGTGTTAGCCTGTCTCCTGATACGCAAATATATACAGATTACATAGTAGGTGATCCACAACTATTTCCAGTGTGTTAAAGGCATTTCAGTTAGATCGTTGTTGTTGTTTTTAAATATCTTAGACAACAATGGTGGTCTGTTGCACAGATAAGTAATCTATTACAGGCTTTTGCTGCACAGAGAATAGTCCAAGCCTTAATCTTTAAATACATTTAAATATGTTTATACCAGGTTTTTTAAAGCGTTTGCTGTCTCTGCAGGCAAGAGATGATGATGACAAACCCACAGTGCCATCTACACTGATGGAAGAATTCGAATACAACCCTTTTCTTCGTGTCTCGTGAGTCTGGATGTTTATGTATGGCATATATAGAGTGATGGGTCAGGTGAAACACAATTACTTTAAAATCAAGTTAGTCACTATAAGCAACCTTTATTTCCTGTTCCAGAAACAAAAACTCCCTTTGTGGGAAACCCTTTGGGTCATTTCCAGCTCTATGCTTTACCAGCTTTGCATCATTCACAGTTTAAAATAACCCTTGTTTATGTTATAATGGCTCTTGGAACTGCCTCCTACTACTGTAACTAACTTTCTTCTGATTGGCTACCCCTCACAAACAGATTAGATACATTTTCTAGTCACGATTCATCTTTGTTTATATTTTGCTCAGAAAATGGGAAATGGGTGGAGGGATTCATTGAAACAGCTACAAACATATACATGGAAATAAAAGTATATAAGACAAAAACATATTCTGTATAATTCTAAGAAGCTTTAAAGTTAATATTTAATATGACCACCTTTATTCTTTAATACAGCCTGAACTCTCTTAGAGAAGCTTTCTCATCATTTCTTTAAGTAGTCTTCAGGAAAAGTCTTCCAGACTTCTTGAATTAGCTTCAAAGCTCTTTTTTTTTTTT
>NW_005187460.1:2394582-2411961 GCF_000239375.1 Pundamilia nyererei
TTTTTTTTTAGGCGTGCCACTTCTTCTTTTGTCTTCCACTTGTCCAGTTTCCTCTCTTTCTTCTTCTTCTTTTTTTTTTTTAAGGACAGTTTACACCAAGCTTTCAGCGAATAGTTTTTTAAGCTACTATTTTGTGTCAGTCAAACTGTATTATCTTTGGTATTTTTCATAGATGCAACTGTAACAAATTATGTGTTTTTGTTACAGGCTGCTCGAAACAAAGTGCCTAAAGATACTGTTTAAAATAGGTTCTTTGCTAATTTGTCACAATTCATCACTTGAGTTGGATTCGTTGTTTATGCTCGAATGATTCATAGGTCAGTGTTAAGTGGCTGAGTAAATAATAACAATAAAAAAACATTCCTTTGAAAATGATTCACACTATTTTGCTCAAGACCACTTTAAAAAGTTACAAGATAGTTTGATTCCTTGGAAGAAAAAGGGTGACTCAAGACTTGCACAACACTTCACGTACGACTGAAAAACAGGAAACGCTCAGTAACCGTGTGTTATTCTCTATGCTCGAATCAGTTTGTGGTCAACTGTTTTTAAAACCTGGACTGAACTAGAGGGAAGCTCTTAGTTTTCTCAAATATTTTTATTTTGTACTATAGTGTAGTGTAGTGGTGCATCAGTTGTGTTTCTTCCTTTTCAAATCTTTTTTTACTGCAGGGAGGAAGCAGTGCAGAAGTTCACGGGGAAGACTGACCCCATAGAGGTGCTGAGGGTCCTGCGAAAAGAGAAGGACAAATTCAAGAAGCCCAAGGAGAGACTTCCTCCTCACGCCATGCTGGCTCTGGAATGGGGGCTCCTCAGACCTTGAAGTCCACTTTCACAGGCATCAGCAGTAGTATGTAAATCAGTTAACCAGAGCTAACAGAATGAGGATGAGGGTGAAAAACTGAATGCAGCGAGACACAAGACCTGTAGAGTGCATTGTTTTGTTGCTTTAAAACAAAGTCTGACCAATACACCCCTGAGTCCTGGTTAACCATCAAGTGACAACCCCATCTTTTCATTTAAAATGCAGTACAAAGCTGCTGTCATTAAATATTCCTCAGAAACAAATTAATTTAGAGGCCGGTCTCCCAGTCTCTTACACACTAACTGCACCAGTTAACGTCTGTTAATACCAATTTTCAGTAAAACTGTCGAGATTACATTTTGTGTATTTATTGATTCAAATAACTGGTTTTGGAAGAAATGTAACCTTCAGTTCATTATTATTTGTATGCATGTGAAACTTTCATTGCTTTGATATTTACTTTTTTTTTTAGACATTTTTCTGTCTGGTAACATTGCTACAGTTCTCTCATTTAACTTTTTTGGTCAGTTTAGAGATGATGTATATGTGTATATATATATTTCCCAGTGTCTTTGTCCTCTTAATTTTGCAAGTGAAACCTTCAGATCTAATTTACCTTAATTTAAGTGAATTTGTTTGTCATTTAGACTCTACCTTGTGCTCACTATTTTGGGACAGGTATCGAATATGTTAAAGTGTATTACAAGGGTAGAAAAATACATGCAGTGTACATCACTATGAATGTAAATTGCTGATTTTCATCCCAAAGATTACATGCACAAAATACAAGAGCCTAAAAGCTGTATATGGGAGTCAAAAGATTTAATAAAACATCGGTCTCAATCCATATTCAGGACACAGTGTTCTTTTTTTCAGTAACTTATAAAACACACAGCTATAATTAATGTTTATTTTCAAAATGTGTACACACATAACGATCAAATCAATGAATACATTTTTCTTACATTTTAACAGCTTTTTACATATTTACTAAGAATATATGAGCTTGTTGGCTGTGTCAACTTTATACCAAAGTTTTCAGCAGCACAAAGGTGGCCCAGTGGCTAAATCACTGGGATGACTTTTGCCGAACCTGTTCGGTAGCGGGTTACCTTCAGTGTTTCTGTTTAAAAGCAGGTTAAATGGCACATTTTCCTCCTTAAATGCAATACAGATTCTCTGCTGGTGGAATACCTTACATATGTGCACGTTATTAAGCCGTATCTTAGTAACATCACAAATGAAGCTCAGCTGTAAAGCATCATCTCTGATTAGAATTGGATGACACTCATAGGGATCATTTTGTGCGCAAGAGTCGTCGTGTGATGTGTGAAATGCTCATTTTTTAATGTGAGTGTACATAGAACCTGAAGCAGAAATCCCAGTTTAACAGAGAAACTTGATAACCACCTCCATTATCGCCGACTCTGGTTTTAGGTTTTGTCAAGGCAGCTAAGGAAGAGACAGCCTGACTGTGTTGGTCTTCCTTCATTGTATACCCCTCTGCCATAAAGCTTTTAGGTGAGGAAAGTGTTTTACAAAGAGGTATTAGCAAACAAATATTATATATTTGGACGATCTGTAGACACAGCCTGTCCAAAATTTGTGCAAAATAAAACTCTGCAGAAACACTCTGCTGGACAACAAAAAACATGTATCACCACTTCATAGCGAGACCATTGGTCATTTTTTCCACAGTGTGGTATTGTGTGTGTAACAGCTCTTTGGCTCTTTCATCTCCTACACTGTTGAGCCAGGACTGGTACAATTCAGCTACGCGAGCGTCATCTTCTGGCAACAGGGGGCGCTCTGCTTTGTAGAGATCCTCAACTTTCTGGAGCAACTCCTTTTGGTTTTGGCCAGTCGAGGGCTTCACCTGCCCGCCGCCATTCAGGCATCCTGAACAAGAGGTAAAGACAAACATTATATCTGCTAACATTAAATAACAAACGGCAAGCTGATGTGACTATTATGGACTTTCTGCTTGTTGGTTATTCCCCTGATGATGTAATGCATGCATGTTGTACTATTCACTTCACAGATGTGACTAAATGCTGCATCTTATAATTTCATTTATATGTAGCGATGCCATTTTTAACACATTCTGACCAGCTTATCGCTTAGCGTGGCTAATTTGCATGTAAAAATGATAGTGCTGAGGTAACAATTCAGTCTCTTATGTGGGTAACCTCCTATTCTAATAGGTCAAAAGTTCAATGGCTCACATGAAAAGAAAAAAGAAAAAAAAAAGGTATCTGGAAAGTTGAACATCTGTATTTTTCACCTCACCTGATGGGCAGGCCATAACTTCAACAAAGTGGTAAGGCGACTTTCCCCTCTTGAGTTTTTGCACCAGGTTCTGAATGTTGCGGAAGCCGTAGGCTGAGGCAAAGCACAGCAGGACAACGCCATCTTTCTCTAGACTCACCTCCTGGAAGTCTTTATTCCTGTGGCAAAGAGTGATTGTGTCGGGTTCTTGCATCATATAAATCAACAGAAACTGAACATTCCCCTGACATGGTGGAGTGGCATAATCAGTCTCATGAGTAGTGTTACTTTGAGATGATCTAGCTACTGTGAATGTGCATCACGAGCACAGAATGTGTCCTCATTTATATTTGGTTTCGAGCTTGGCTGTTCCAGGACACATCACACCACCGTGAAGCGCTTCTGCTGCTTTAAGAAGAGGCGACATGCTCACCTGAGGGTCTTGTAGGTAAGATTCTTCACCTCCTCTCCGAAAAGGTGCTTGGCAGCATGTGTAAAAACGTGATGCAGGTAACCTCCTGATCCACTCCCAGCATGACTCAGGAACTCATCTCCACAGAAACTGCTGAACCTGTGATAAAAAAAATAAATGAATAGGGAATGAGTCTAGCTATGCAGGTGGAATTGTATAATTACTTTATGTGAGTGAATTAACAAATTTAAAAAAAAAAAAGCAAAATGAAAAAGAACGTACATTGTATCTGGGGCAGCAGACTCCAGATCATTAAGGGACACATTTTCCTCCTCCAGCATTTTCAGAACCTCCCCTTTAATAGATAGGAAAAATAAGACCGACGATAATGCGAGTCCATACGCACAAAGACCACTATAGGAGTAATCACTGTACCAGACGTGATGACACAATCCACTTCACGAGTCTCAGCGTTGGGCATGTAGAAGTCTGACCGTGAAGCCTCAAGTTTCTTGTCAAAGCAAGGCATTACTGCCACATGGTAGATCTGCTGTGGACTCAGCTCCTAAAAATACATGGAACACACATTTCAGCAGCCTCTCTTTTTGAGACTTTTGAACTGTGTATATTTACACCACTCCTCAACAAATACAAAGCTCACCTGTCGTTCAGCAAAATAGCTTTTGACCAAAGATCCCATCATCTGCTGGGGGGAGCGAGTGGTACTAATAAATGGAAGAATATACTCCCCGTGAGTCTTCTCTGCATAACAGATCCACCCTGAACCAAAGACAGACACTTGCCTAAGACAGTCCAGGCTGGGTTGAAGAATAAAGTTGGTCAGACTAATTATTGACTTTCAAGCTTGTTAGAATTGTACAAACTCTGTGTACCCATTATCTACTCTATTTCAGTTTCATTTTGCACATTTCAATAAATCACTCCATCTATTTCCACCATTTTTCTAGCAAAATATAAAGAAATGAAGGGTGGCCCAAGACTTCTACACAGTATTATGTCAGTTATGTGGCCCATCACTGTTAACTAACCCAACTGCATACTGGATTACTAGATATTATTTGACACTGGAGGACTGACTTCTGTTAATTTAACCTTTGATCAAATCAATAAATATAATAAGTAGCTAATAAAATTTTAAACATTCTTTCTTTGTGAGAGTGGAACATTTATTTTATTTTATATTTTTTTTACACAAGGACAGTAAACGATTAAAGACAAACAAGGATGACGTGAAAAAGGCAGGACCCTCCAACATCACTAATTTTACTTTGTGCTCCTGAGTGTTTCTGGTGGAATACCTGGACAGGCTGACGTTAGCATGGGCAGGGCCTTACTATCCTGTTCCTTCCTTTGGAAACGCTCCACAAACTCTCTCTGACTTTCCAGCAGACTAAAGGTCCGACTGAAGCTGGTATCAAACACATGATGAACTCCTGCAACAACAGTAACAACAACAATTTTCAGAAGTGACTATGTCAACCTAAATAAGCCCATTGTTTGAATGCATATTTACACTCACCAAGGTCTTTGAAGAACGAGGTAAGCCTCCTGCCTGCCTCACTACTGCTCAGGTTATAATGTGCTGCCAGGGAGGCTCTGGCCTGTGGTGACACTGACACCACCACAATCTTTTGCTCTGTCTCATTGGCCTGAAGTTGAAATGATTCACAGGTGAAAATGATGCCAGGCTAAATTATTAGTCTCATGTAAGTAGCATTCAGACGACGTAACTCTACCTTGTTCCTACGGAGCACTTTGAAGAGCTCTTCATGGCTTTGCTGTGTGATGAGGACACTCTCAGCTGAGGTGATACAGCCACTGCAGGCCAAACAGTCGTTCAGTGTGATCTTTGCTTTCTCCAACTTCTGCTTCCCACCATCCTAAAAACACATTTGATGAACTCAAAATATGGGGCGGTGCAATACCTGAAATTCAACAACTCAAACTCAAGCCTTTAAACCCACCTTGTTGACTTGTACATAACTGCCATCATCTTCTATCTGTATTTTGGCCACAGATTTACCTTGTTTCTTCTCTACTTTGACAGGCTTAACACACTCCTGCAGAAAAAAGTCAACAAGAAAAAAGAAATTAGCAATTTTTTAAATGCTAAATCCACATACAATGTTCTTTTAATTATTTTATTGTTCTCAATTTTGGGGTTTGCCACGGTGGATCATCTTCCACCACCTGGCCCTAGTATCCCCTCCTGTCACACCAACTCTCTGCATGTCCTTTTTCACTACATCCATGAATCTCACTAAGGTCTACCTCTTTTCCCCATTCCTGCTTTCTCTGGTTCCACAAAGACACAGTGCAACACCTTCAGACCTTCTCTATCAACACTCAAAGCAAACATTGCTCCTTCTCGGAGCAACATACTGAAACACATACTGCTGCTCACTGATTGGTCACCTTCACCTTAGGTCTTCTTAACCTAACTTCCACACCTTTTTTCTCATATCTTCATGGTGTGGCTCATCAGCTTAATCTGGTTAAAAGGTTCACTAGGCATTTCATTCCTCCATAGGTATGTCATCTCGATCAACCGCCTTTCCATTCATGTACAATAGAAAACAATTTATGACAACGCCCAGAGGCACCAAAGAAAACTAAAATAACACAGGAAAAAGTATATGATAGGACATAAAACACAAAACCATTGCTAGCGAGCGCGATAAGCTCTTTTTAAAAGACTTGTTTCCAGCAGTTCGTCATACTTGCGTCATGATCGCTATAACTAGCAGTAAGCTAACTGCGCAACATCCGTCTCGTCACTTTAAAGTTCACGGATTTTACAAACTGAGACAAAATTACTCCAATTTATAAATATCGTAATATGGCGAACTTTGTTCGAAAACTACTCTATGTCAACTCACAACAGATAAGAACAGTTACGGTTAGATATGCTAGCGACTTGGGTAGGTTTTCTTCAATTAGTATTATTTTTTTTTATACATACACGTGAAGCTAATCACTCGTTAGCGATGTCCCACAAAAGTACATATGATATTATAAGATGTTACACGAGTGTTACAAAACCTGCCTGAGAAGGAGTTATAAAATCATCGAGGTCTGTCAGCTGCAGCACACCGCTGAAATGAGAAGCCATATTTACTGCCGTAAAGTTTACTCGTATGTCGCGAATAGCAGGGAGAAACACAGACACAAACCTTAGAAATGTCAACTGTATACCTATGTCAATAAATACATAAATTATATTGTTTTACGAAGCCAAAACACTGATACCCACAATTATCTTTTTTCTACGAATGTTTTCTTTAAAGCGTAAAACCACTTGACCCTTAAATGACCCCCCCACTGCAAGGTCATTTAAGGGTAAAAGATCACCAGTACATTTGCCAAAGTCTTATTTTTGTACTGCTTAGTGTTGCCACTCATGACTCATAAAGGTCTCTGTGTAAATATGAAATGACTGTAACATAAGGCAACGAAGCATTGAAACAGGCGATGTGAAGCAGGGACAAGAGTTTGTTCCTTCTCCATTTAAATCAATACAAATGTAAGTTCATAAAATTAGACCTCTTGAAGAAGTCTCCCTTGCATTAAGTGCAATGCCATGGGCCATTATTATCAAGGTTCGATGTGAGCAACTACAGCCAGCATGAACCTAGACTACACACTTGTTACATGGATGTGGAAATTTATTTCTGCCACAGTAAAAAAAAAAAAAAAAGTAAGGCAGAGCTGGGTCGAAATCTTGAGTTATTATCTCAAACTTTCAAGTTACATATTTCCACTTACTAAGTATCTTAAAATTTCGAGTTATTTATGAAATTTCAAATGTTTCAATATATCTAAAGTTTGTCTTACAAATAGCAAAAACCAGTTTTCTTCAGCAGTGGGAACATGTTTCTGCTGAAAATTTTTGTTTCCTGTCCATATTGTCCAGATTGTTGTGGACTTCAGGAGAATGCACACCCAACATGCTCCTCTGACCATTGACGGAGCGTCTGTGGAGAGAGTGAGCAGCACCAAGTTCCTGGGTGTGCACATCACAGAGGATCTCTCCTGGACGTACAACACCACAGCACTGGCCAAGAAATCACAGCAGCGTCTCTTCTTTCTCCACAAACTAAGAAGAGCAGGAGCACCAGCCCCCATCATGCACACTTTCTACAGAGGCACCATCGAGAGCATCCTGTCGAGCTGCATCACTGTGTGGTTTGGAGCCTGCAATGCGTCCTGTCATAGAACCCTCCAACGCATAGTGAGAGCTGCAGAGAGGATCATTGGTGTCTCTCTCCCCTCCCTCCAGGACATTTACAGCACCCGTCTCACTAAAAAAGCCCTTTGCATAGCGGCTGATCCCACGCACCCAATGCAAAGCTTCTTCAAGCTGCTGCCGTCGGGGAGGAGACTGCGGAGTCTCCAGGCCAGGACCAGCAGGCTGAAGGACAGCTTCATCCATCAGGCTGTCAGGAAGCTTAACTCCCTCCCGATTCTGCCCCCTCTCCCCTCTCTCCTCCACGGTCTCACTGAACTCTGTCACACACACTCACACACACACACTCTCTGACTCACTCACTGGCCTGCACCAGTTACCAGTCACTTTGTGGAGCATTGGACTGCCACTACCTCATAAGACTTTGTTGTTACACTATCTCTTACCGTACATTACTAAATCTCCATTTGCACTATTTGCCTATTTGCACTACTCTGCCTGGTTTGCACTCAATGTCATTTACCCTTATATTGTATATTGTATAGCTTTTTTTGTTATATGTAAAATTGTATTATATTATTTAATTTTATTTAATTTTTTTTACTTTAAAATATTTTACTTGCATTTTTAATCACTCTTATATTTAAATGTTCATTTTCTATTTTATCTAGGGATTGAGAGTAACGAAGTTTCTATTCTCTGTATGTCCTGTACATGTGGCAGAATTGACAATAAAGTTGACTTTGACTTTGATATGTTATGTATCATACATTTTCAAGATACTCAGTAAACTGACATTCTAACATAATAATCTGAAATTTTGAGAGGATGATTTAAAATGTCGATTTAGCTCTGGCATTAAAGAAGAAGAAGAAGAAGATAAGTATTACAACTTAGAAGTGATTTAAAGTTACCTTTCACTCAGCAGTTAGCTCTAACCATACCAGGAAAAATACCAACTGGAGCATAACAGAAACCGTTGTTTTCCTCACTCCTTTAAGTTTAACTCATTTGGGATTAACTCGTTTAAGAGTGTGGGTGCAAAGGAGCACTCCTCACATGTATTATTGCCACCGGTTTGTGGGATTTCCCAGTGGTTTGTAAAGACATACATGTATACAGCGAGCGCCATTTATAGTTTGTTTTCTTCTAGAAATGTCTCTATATATTATTTACCCGTCACACGTCATTTCAACTGCGCATATATGAAGGAAAAATAGAAATAGAAATATTGTATATTCTTTCCTAATAAATCTTATATTAAATGTACTGAGCTGAATGAGAGCTGCCTGTATTATGTGTATGTAAACATGCATTTTCAACATAATGAATTTTCGCCTTTCTGTCCGCGAGAAGACATACGCACGCGCTCTTTGTTGTTATGACTACGGGGTCGTAAATCCGCCATGTTTTCCTCCCTTTTGCAGCGTTGCGACAGAGACGGAGGATTGAAACGACATGAGTGTGGAAAATAATCATACGGCAGAAAGTGAGCGGGAGCAAACGAAGAACGGCAATGAGACGATCACCATTCAAACCACGCTGGGAGACGAAGGTGAGTCCTCATAGCAGCTAAAGCAGATCTGAACTATTTATTGATTATTGTGTTTGGGCCCAACTTCCTTCATCTTCAAATGTTGCTAACTGCCGTTAGCAAGATTAGCTTGTTTGCGACCTCGCCTCAGCGTTGTCCACGTTAGAAGTCCAGCCAGTATTTGGGAAAACTTTACAGCAGACAGGTGATGGCTTACTGCAAAAACAGGTGAGGTTGTCGCACATTGTAAGGGCTTGTTTCTGTGCTTTTTAGATGAAGATGTACACAAGTGCGGACGCTGTCAGTCCGAGTTTTCCACATTGGAGGCTTTCATCCAGCACAAGTTACACCACTGCAAACGTGTGGAGGCACGGGACGCCAGCAGCCTCGATGGCAGCCCAGAGGTATAAGATGTGATGTGTGTTTTCGGGGAACACTCTAAAATCGGAGGGTTTTTACTGAGTCACATCAGGTTGAATGCTGTAAAATTTTCACAGGTTGCTGCGGTCAATGGAATTTCTTCTTCAGAGGCGAAAACGGCTGAAGGAGCATCTTCAGCAGAGGCAGTGAAGACTACCGACGGTGAGTCAAGCAGCAAAATCTATTCCCATGTTAGCCGTTTAGCTAATGCAATGATAGACCTCATAATACAAATTTTAAAAATGGATCCTTTGTAAATATAAATAAACAGAATTTAATGATTTTCAAACCTCTTAAACCCATATTTTATGAAAAAGCATTAATGATGCCTTTCCAGATGCCCAAGCTTGTAATTACATAAATATTAGTGCACACTCATAACATCAGAGATGCAGGCTTTTGACCTTAGCGCAGACGACAATCCCATGGTCTCTCTGTCTTTAATCCAGAGGACACTGCATCCATCTTTTCCAAAATGAATTTCAGATTTTGACTTTATTTGACCGCAGATCTGTTTTTCACTTTGCCTCAAATCGATTTTAAATGAGCTTTGGCCCCGAGAAGCCGTGATACAGTAATTTTGATGAGATAATCGTGCCTGGTATCAGTTTAAACATTTAATGTTTTTTTTGTGTTCTATTGTGAATAAATTAAGGGTTTATGAGATTTAGAAATGGATTCTGTTTATGTTTACAGTTTACACAATGACCCATCTTTTTGAATTTGGCTTGTATTTACCTGCATTTCCCACATTGTATTTTTCTCAATGTGTGTTTAATCCCAGCATTAATCTAAATCCTAAGAGGCTGAGATGAGACAATGTTCAGTATGTTAGTGACAAGTCTCTTCAGCTCAAGTTAACATTGTTTTAAGCCTTTTATTAGATTTCAGATTGAATTATTACTTTGGCTTTTTTTTCTTTTTCCTCCTCACAGATGTAAGCGACACTCAGTTAGGTCGAGGGCGCAGGAAGAAAACTGCTTCCCTTAAAGTGTCTGACCAGTCAGATGAAACAGAAGGAGTCGTATCTGACAGTGGTGACAGTGACAAGCTCATGTATAAAGTCAACACAGAGGGACGTTACATTTGCCACCTTTGTAAAAAAACATTTAAAACTGTGAGTTTGCATTTCTTTTAATTGGAAAATGTAAACACAATGGTTATTAGGAGTTTATGTTGCTAATTTGGCCTGTGTGATTTATTCATTTTTTCTTCTTCTTCTCAGACCAATATCTTGAGAACGCACATGAAAACTCACAGTGACCAGAAAAACTTCTCATGTGACCTATGTGGGACGTCGTTTCGAACAAAAGGTTCCCTGATTCGTCACAACCGTCGCCACACCGGTACGACGAGAAAACCGACGTCACACGAGACCTATTTATTTAATCCGACGTCATCTCGTGAAAATGACCTAACTACATTTTAAATGACATCTTTTCTCTTGCAGATGAGCGGCCGTATCGATGTACCCTGTGTGGCCAGGCCTTCAGAGAATCCGGTGCTCTCACCAGACACCTCAAAGCTCTCACACCATGCACAGAAAAGATCCGCTTTGTTCAGTACAAGGAAATCCTGGTCAGCAAGGATGGAGTGCAGAAAGGTTGGATTTAGCTCCTGTCTTTGTGTATTTGTTCTTAAGAAACTAGCTAAAAACTAACAAGTCGTCTTTATAGTGTATTATGCCTCAGTTTGAAGATTTGCTGATTCTTTGCGATTTGTTCAGGAATCGACGCTGATCAAGCTGCAGTGGCTGCCCAGCAAGAGGTTGTAGTTGTGGAGGAGCAGCAGCCGGTGGAGCAGGAAATGGTGGAGGCTGAGACCGCTGTGGTCAGTGTGGTAGAGTCTGGTTCCCAAGAGGTTCTCCATCAGGTCCACTTTACAATGGAGGTTGATGGAACTACACAGGAGCAACAGGTTAGGATGAAGATTCAAACACTATTTTTAAACTCTTGCTAAAATGCACACATAAGACATACTGAATCCTCTCCTTTAAAGTTATTTGGTGCATTTTTGCACGAGATTCTTTTGAGGCAGTTTAAAGTAGAGTTACACAGATTTTTTTTTTTCTTCAAATCTGCAAAGAGATGATTGCCAGCATTTTCTATTTGTTCAAATGTAACATTTCTCACAGTGCTCCAGCTTACTACAGAGAGCTTTCCTGTAAAAATGAAATCAGTTTATCCCACTTATATCTAACATGCTTTTCAATATCTGCACCCCTCTGTAATTACACTGCAGATACACTAGTTGGCAGTGGTGGTACTATTGAGGTTTTGCAGATGTGTGACTGGTAACCATGTGACATTAACTGGGATGTAACAAGCAAGGTGAAAATGTAGGATTAAGTGAATAAGGCCTGAGTCACACAGGTCAGTGACCATCTGGCAACCGCAGGTCATGAGGGGAAAAATAAGTTCACTGACCGGTTGCATGTGGTGGCTGCAGCTTGATGACAATTGCTGGGAAAATCATTGCTAAAGCCCCAGTCACACAAGCCTAGAGACCAGTCAGTGACACTGGTTTTCTCATAGCGACTCATCTCTCCCTGGGGAAAACATTGTGTATTCCTCGATCAGTTGGCAGAAACCTCTTTGTGATTATTTGGTTGCTAGCATATCGCTGCCATCGCCTTTAGTTTGCATGTAAGAGACAGACTTGTCTACAAAATGCTCACCAGCTACTCTCTTGGCTGCAGTGACTGGTGAGAGGCAACAGTCAGCTGCAGGATAGTCTAATGAAATTAGCACAGATTGTGTTATGACTCATGCTCTCTAGTTTAAAGCTTGTCATTCTTTCCTTGTCTGTGCTGTCGGTCTCTCTCATGTCAGGTGGTGGTGGAGCAGTCTCAGGCAGAAGCTCTGGCGGCTGCTGCAGCAGCAGGTGACAATCTCATCTGTCAGGCCATCATCAACTCTGGCATTGCACTGGGGACAGAGGAGACTGTAGTTGAAGAGACAGAGACCCCACATGCAACTGAGGAGATAAATAAAGTTGTTTCGGAGCACCCTGAAGCCGACGGAGGCGTCATTGAGATCCAAGTTAAAGAGGAGTTTGTGGAGATGGAGGAGGTAAGTACTGGGAGTGTGAATTGACACAGCATATACATTCACCAGACCAGGAAATGGTACGCTTCGTTATTTTGTTAAAAGTCAAGGTTTTTCATCACGAGACACTGTTGTATTTTCTTTCTGGTGCATTTTAAGTTTTCTATGGTTTTTGTTTTGTAGGAAACGGGTGACAGTGGTGATCGGACATCATCAAAACTGCACACTTGTCCACACTGTAACCGCTCCTTCAAGGGATTGAATTATTTCCGCTTTCATGTTAAGGGCCATTTAGGTAAGTCTCTACCCAGCACTGCGACTTCATCAATTAATGGTTGTATGGAGGCTGTGTCAGAGTAAACTGGTATGAAACCACTTGACTACAGGAATCACATTCTTCATGGGCGTGTGGATGTTAAACAGCAAGGACTGAAGGTTGCTGACTCTAGCACTGCTAACGTTAGCTAAAAATACGACTTCATTATTAAAGATTGTTGGTCACTTTCCAGTGGCTCTTAAATATATGCTGAATATTCTTGCTACATTTAACCACACCCATTATACTGGTGCCAGGATTTTGTTTAAAAAAATATAGATAAATAAGTAATTTATTTATGTTTTAATTATTAGGCCTTTATTTTCACAGGGCAGTAGAGTAGATGGGGAAAGTGAGGAGAGCAAAATGTTGCGAATGACTTGGAGTCCACTCTGTCATTCACACGTCTTTTGGTTGCTTGCTCAACTTTGTTAGCTATACTTTCGTAATTTTATTTAACCTGTAATTTTTTTTATTAGGGTTAATGAGATTTTTTAGTCACCAGAGACCTCCCTCGTCCTTGTCATGTTTTTTTGTTTGTTTGTTTGTTTGTTTGTTTTTTTGTTTTGAAATTAACTCTCATCGTGTGACTCGGTCTTACCAACTTCCAACATAGTTGTTCCTGTTGCCAAATACAGAGAAATACAGAAAGTCGCCGCTGATTTCTCTATCGTTATTTACACTCTACAAAGTCATGCCAAGTGTGCTGGATTCAGTCTTTTGTTGTCTCAGTTCTGACCTCCTTGCTTTATAGGTGCCACTTGTGGTAAAAGATGTTTTGTTCTTGTGTTTCCCTTCCTCTTTATGCAGGTTATAAGCCCTTCAAGTGTACACTGTGCCATAAAGAGTTTCTAACTGGTTACCTGCTGAAGAAACACATGGAAGTCCATGTCAACGAGAGGAGATACAAGTGCGGCGAGTGTGGCAAGCTCTACAAAACCATCGGCCATGTACGGGAACACATGAGGGCACACTCAGATGACAGACCTTACCACTGTACCAGATGCAACAAGGCATACAAAACCAAGGTAATTCATTAAAAAAAATTCTTGAACTAATGGCAGAGGGGATTTCACTCCAGTCTTAACAGATTTTCTTCTCTTTCTCAGAATGCCTTGCAAGTGCACCAGCGGACTCATGGTGATGTAAGACCGTATGTGTGTCAGTTTTGCTCGAGGGGCTTCAGAGAGAAAGGCTCTCTGGTACGACACATCCGCCATCACACCGGCGAGAAGCCTTTCAAGTGCCCAAAGTGTGCACGGGGCTTTGCTGAGCACGGGACTCTCAATCGGCACATGCGCGCTAAAGGTCAGGACGACACACAAAGCCTAACTGACTTATGTACTGGCAGCACAGATGCAAACAGCCCAGTTAACACAACCTGTATTTATACCAGGCGGCTGCCATAAGGATGACGCCTGTGAGCAGCAGGTTGTTTTAACAGAAGGACAGACAACACTGGACAGTCCCGATGCAACAGCCATCATCTCAGACGATCCTAACGCTGTGTTGGTGGAGTTCTCCTCAGTGGTGGCAGACACACAAGAGTATATAATCAAGGTTAGCACTACAGGTTAACAGAAAACATAGTCTTTGCATAACAGTTATTAGATGGGCAGAAAAAAACAAAGCTGTTAAACAGTTGCTGTGAGGGGGGGAGTTCAAAGTTTGGAGCATGTTGCCAAATCTGTCCAGAGTTCAGTCACAGCAGGTGCTATTCTCTCTTTTAGATCAGCGACTACAGTGCAAGCTGAAGTGTGTAATTTCACTCTTCAAGTTGTACTAAATGATTATATCTGCAGGGAACTGATTGGGTCGCTGATTACAGCCAAACAATTTCCTTTGCTATGTTTAGGGCCTAGATTACGAGATTTCCGAACCACAGCAAAATGTTGTATGTGATATTTCATTAGTTTTAAAGAGAAGTGTTACTGCAGAATGACTGGAATGGGGTTGAAATACTTAAAGAGCAATTTTGTATTCAGTGGAAAGTCAGAACTAAGGCAGTTTGTAAAGGTCTGAATTTCAAAAGGAAAACTCCTTTTATCTTTTTAAACAAAAAATCAAAAGTTTTTTTTAAACCAAATTAGTACTTTGAGCATTTTCCATTCATACCAGAGAAATTTAGTTTGAAAACCAGCAAAAACAAATATGGCTTTTGTCGAGCACTGTTTGAAGCATTTTTTCTGTACACGCTGCCTTAAGTCTGTGAAGCATTTGTAAGAATTCATGAACGCATATATTTGGCCTATGATTTTGTGGACTTGGGGACCTCCTGTTCTTGTGTCCATATGTGGGAAGATTGAAATAGGGAGAGCAGGAACTGGAAGTACATAATAAAATGTGCAACAGATATGACTTTGTCAGGAATTGTAATGTAGGTGGATTTCAAAGCAGCCAGTAGATTAAAAGCAACTGTGTGCACTCTAAATCAGGGCCAATTAGACTTGTACTCTGGAGAAGGACGTTGTGTGGTCCTGTTAGATACCTTAAGTCCATTTGCAGTCCACTCAAAGGATTTGTTTGCATGCATCCACAGTGTCTAAATAAACACAAAAATCCTGATTATTAATTTGCTTTGTTGTTTTCCATCATTCAGACACAAACGGAGGAGGAAGTGCAGCAAGAAGTGACAGTCATTGAAGACAGCCAAAATGAGGTTGGTTCACAAGGATTATATGAACGTGTGTTGGAGCATTTTGCAGAATATGTGAATCTCATTATTTGCTAAAATTCAAGTTGAACCCATATAGTGTTTAAAAAAAACAAAATGAAACAAAAAAGCCATCAAACTCTGTCCCTCCCAGATGGGAAACCACATCGTGAAGGTGGTGCAGAGACTCGTCAGCCAATCGCAGAGTGCGGGTGGCGCAAGCAGCCACCAGATCATTGTGCGAAATGTGGCCGAGAACGAGGAAGGCCTGTCCATCTCTGACTGCGGCGATACCATCACCATCGCCACGCCCGAGAGCCTCACCGAGCAGGTGGCCATGACGCTGGCCTCCGCCATCAGTGATGGCAGACTGCTGGCCAGGGCAGGTACAGCGGAGGGAACTGTTACTATGGTTACCACGGAGGAAACATTGGAGGAAGGAGTACAAGTGGTGCAGCAGCAAGAGGAATACGTCATCACCTCCCCAGACGAGGTGGAGTTTCAAACAGTCGTTGTATGATCAAAGCGGATGCTAACTACAGACTGTTGTGGCTTTGATTATGACTTTGTAGCCAGTAACTGTACAGTTTATTTGCACTTCAAGTGAAAAAAACCCAAACTAAGGCCAAAGTGTTTTTGATTCATGCGGTACACAAGTGTGCCACAGGACTACTGCTTCATCACACAGCTCATTTTTGTTGGTCGATCTACTAACATTATTCTCTTCATTAAATGTTTTGTCTAATTTGGGAATTTTTGGATCTTAAAATGATGGGCATGCACAAATGCATGTTTGTTTTTGATGAAATAAATGAAACATGCCATTTGTCGTTGCCTAGTTTTTGGCAGTTTTTGTACGGCAAATAAAAATAGCTGTTTTTTACATAAAATGACATCATTTAATTTCAGTTTTTCCTTCCTTCATGTCTCGGTCAGGTGTGAAAAACAGTGTGGCTGTTCTGAGCTGGTCAGTCACAATGAATCTCTAAGTTTGATAGATGTAAAAATATCAGATTAGCTAGAGTTTGCATCAAATAAATGCTATTTTCTTACACAGTTGACTTCAATTTTATTTTTCCAGTCATGTTTTCTCTGAGTGGAAAAACTGATGCTTCTACTTTGTGTCTTTGCTGCTTGACTAAAATAATGTGTTGTTGGTCATTTTACTTTATGGTCTTAAATTAGTTCTTATTTCTTTGTTGTAGAAGTGTATATGTGGCTGTAGAGCAGGGGTCGGCAACCCTAGGCACGCGTGCCACAGCTGGCACGCGAAGGGTTAACTGATGGCACGACCATAGCTGGACTGGCTGATGGTGATTATGGGCCGATAATTTATTTATTTTGTAACGGTATAAACAATGAAAGATGGTGGATTGGCCAGATGCTGGCCGGTGTGTAAAAATAACTCAGTAGTTTGGTGGTGGCTATGGCTGAGCTTCCTCAGATTCAGTAACATTAGCAAGTGGTGGAGGCCAGCAGGTGGATGAGGGAAAGGGGAGGCAAGAGGAGAGCCCCTAGGCGGCCGCCGGTCCGAGTGTGAACTGAACTTCAGGTAAGAAGTTATGACCTGCAGTCTCTCTGGGTCAGATATAAACCAAGTTTAAGTGGAGTTTATTTTCGTTATGCTGACTTTTTACAGTCAGTTACAACAACTGGTACTGCAGCTGGGTGGGTGCTATGATGTTACTGATAGTGAACTTTATTTTATTCATAAGGT
>NW_005187460.1:2412766-2427274 GCF_000239375.1 Pundamilia nyererei
AGACCATAAATAGCATTTGTATTTTCTGTTGTACAGTTCATTTGCTGTTATGGATAAAAAGTCGTTTTTTGTTTCAAAATAGCTGATAACTATTTGCTGATAGCTGCGAACAAATATAATTCTATAAAGTGGTTCTATATAGTGTGTAACTATTAATATAGAGCGCTATTAAATTTATTGCTAATGCAATCATATGGCACACTGACTTCTGAGGAAATTTTAGATGGCACTCGTCATCAGAAAGGTTGCCTACCACTGCTGTAGAGTGAACACCACCTGCCGTCTTGGGAATCCTACCTGTTTTGAAAGCATACACACCTGGCAGGTAAAGCACAGCATCCACTGCTGTGGCTCCTTTGTAGGAACATGAAAGCACCACTGTTCTGTCACAATTCCTACAGAGACAAACTGGATCTATTGATCCATTAGCCCTGTGGTCTTGTGGCAAATTCACTGTGGATGATTGGCTTAGCCAAAAAAAAAAAAAAAACCCTCCAAAAAACCACTGTTGTATTTGATGTGTGTATAACCTTGAGCCTATCTGTAGGCTCCATCTCTGTAACCAGTGCTCCAGTAGCAAGGTTAGCACAGATGCTATAATCAGAGACGTGTCCCTGGCTCATACTCTACAGTTTCTGGGTCATCCCTCAGCCCTCTGAGAGGGCCTCATGCACATGAGCTACAGAGGGAGACAGAGAGAGGCTGGGAGTGAGAGAGAGAAAGGTATTTATAGAAAAATGGGGCTTCGCTGTACCTTTTCTCGCAAAGAACCATTTCAGGACCAAGTGTGCATGTCCCAGTTTCCTGATCGTCAGCCACAGGGTTTGTACTGAGGCTGCTTCACCCAGGATGGAGAACCTGACTTTCAGACACTCTCCCTTCTCCTCCAGCCTCCACCACCACTGCCTCAGATTGCTACTTCTCTGAGAACAGGGGGAGGCACTGGCCTACGTAATCTCCAAATGTGACCTCTCAGGTACACTTGATTTACTTACGTGGGTAGAAGCCTTTGGAGGTAGTGAGCTCAGGTGAGGAGCAGCGTGAGGGTGTCCTGGGACACTCTTTGGCTGCATCGGCCCCCAAGCTGGGGGTGAAGATAGGCTGGCTGGAACGTGCCCTGCCGCAAGCCGGGCAAGGATGAGGCGTTTCCTGAGCAGAAAGGGCCGCTTCTCCCTGCGCCAGAGCAAGTCGGGAACTCGGAGTGCCTCCAAAGATTTCTGTAAGTCTATTTCTCAGAATGATAATTATTTTTATGCTATTCCCGAGGTGTTTCATCTAGTGGAAGTCAGATAAAGAGGGAAGCTTTAAAAGGACCTGGAGCTCAGATGTGTATCTGTGTCACAAGCCGGAGAGAAGAGGACAAGAAAGTCTCGATAGTGCCGCTTATGTTCTTGCAGGGAGAGAAGATTACGATTCACATCTCAGTAGTAGCGATTTTCCAGTCTGTTTTAAAGCCTTAATCAGCTACTGTTTGTTTCTGAGATCAAACTCTGTGGGTTTTTGAGTCTGTATATATGTATTGTATTCACCGCCCTGAATATTCATCCCTGTGCTCTGGTAAGATCTGTTTTTTTATGTCTTGTTTTGAAGTAGAGTCTGACATTTTCAGATTACTTTACAAAGGCTTGCAGAGAATTTGAGCTTTTTAATTAGTCTTTTTTCTTTCTTTCTTTTCTTTTCTGTGTCTTTACAAGACGAATCATTTGCAAGAAGAAAAACAATTCTTTGGTGCTGGTTGTTGCGATTGGTAAATATTTTTTAATGTGTTTTCCTTTCCGGTTTTCTGCCTTGGGATCATGATGTCATAATTTATATTTTTCATGGAGTAGCAGCACTGGCTTGACTTGTTTGATCAAATAACTTGCATCTAAGTTTTCAATCTTGGCCACATACATGACAACTATGTACAAATTAGCTGGTTCTAATAAGCAACACTGTAATACAAATACAAATATGGATGCTGCAAAAGACAAGAACATAGACAAAGATTTTGGAACAAAATAAAAGCATCTACACGTAAAGTCAAAGTGCACTAAACAGTCCCAATAATGTCCTACATATATCTTCGATGCATTCGGATGGCTGTGGAAGACGAGTGATTCTACTGGGAGACCTACAGCGGCTTAATGAGGCCAGTGACCAGGGGAAGGCCGCTGGTTTGACATGTGGGCTAGATAGCAGCAGGCATAAATAACCTCCTTTGGTTTATTAAAAGTCAATCTTTCTAAAACAGAGAGAGTGCCTTGAAATTTTGCAGTTTCATTAAATAGACCAGTGCACCTGCTGCTACAGCTACAAGCAGCTCCATATCTCAGTTGGCCCATTTAAACAGTCGGTTTGACCTCTATTCTACAGCTCGCAACCACCTCCACTGTATTAGGAGCTTGGACCAGATTAGCAATGCTCTTTTTTTTAATGCTTTCAGAACATGCGATAAGCAGTAAAGCAGAGATGATTTCACCCCTTCGTAAAGTGCCTATTGATATAACCATCTTTGAGTCTGAGGCTTTGCTCTGTTAATACCTAATTCCGCCCAAGAAATGTATAAATGAGCTATTTCTTTGCGTCTCTCCAAGTTTTATTTCTCTCTCTGTTATCCAGACCTCGGCCTCCCAGCCACCAATCAGAACTGGCCAGAGGCATTTGGCTTCCGACTTGGAGGCACTGGGCCCAGCTATATCCTGTCTGTTGTAGAAGGCAGTAGTGCCTACCTGGCTGGCCTACAGCCCGGTGACCAGGTGGTGGACATAGAGGGCCAGGATGTGACCAACCTCAGCACACCGGCGCTGATCGCTTTGGCTCAGACCCTCAAGACGGTCCCACCGAGCATCGGGGTGGTGTCACGGATTGAACAGGTCAGCTGAAAGTCAATAACCCACATTCAGCTCTACAATGGTGAAGACGGTGCAAAGGTGGCAAACTTTATTCATTTTTTGCCCTCTCAGATCGACATCAACCCAGGCCCAGATGGCCGTTTTGGCTTCACCATTGTGGGAGACAGCCCCCTAATGGTTGAGGACTGCATGCCTAATGGTCCAGCTGGCCGCAGTGGCCTCAAGGCAGGGGACTATGTCATGGAGGTCAACGGCATTCCAGTGAAGCACCACGAAACAGCAGCCGCCATGATAAAAGCAGCTCAGGGACGACCTCTGCGTTTGGGTGTGCTCAGCATGGCACGTCGACCCAAGCGGCTGAGCAGCAGCATGAGGGTGCTGTCACAGAGCGGTGATAGCGTCAGGGAGAGCCGGGCCCACAAGGCCATGGAGTTCAATAAAAAAGTAATTTTCTATCATTTTTCTGCATGTTTTGAATTGAAACTTAACATATTTAATGATGCCTTTTTTTCTTTCTCTGTCAGGTGGAGGAAGTGTTAGGAGAGGAGCCAGATGTGAAGGAACAGCTGTTTGAGGTGCTAAAGCAGTACGCTGCTGAGAGGGATGTGGAGAGCCTGGCTGAGGCCCTGCCTGATATTCTGATCACCGAGGAGCATCAGCAACTGATTGACAGTGTCAGGTAGCTATTCATTCACCCAGATATGCAATCAGAGAGAGACTTGGGGGTAAAACAAGCCTGACTAAATGCCATGTGCATCTTTCAAGAAGATTGGCTTCAATGATTTACTTCTTCTTATGCAGTGATTAACAACACTTTCTCAGAAAAACGGGAGTTTCTTAAAACTGTTCCTCCCGTACTTAGATGTCCCTGGAATACCAATGAGGGGGAGACTCACAGTGCAACACAGTTCTGATCATTTTTACATCTGGTTTCAGACCAAAGCCAAACCTGATATGATATTTAGTATTTAGACTTGGATTATAATCATCTCTTTCACTACTCCAAGCTGTATAAAATGCAAGCTCACGTACTCACATTTTATAGTCTTTACATTGGTTCCAATATGTTTCAGGAAATTCTTGTATTTACATACAGAGCACTAAACAGCCAGTTTTTTTTCTTATCTCAGCTTCTTACAAAATACACTGCTGCTCGCTGTCTTCACAGGCTCAGAATTTGTTAGTTGTTCCCCAGTTTACGGCGAATTTTATTGAATCATTATTATTCAGTTATTTTTAAAAGACCTGTTTATTTCATCGTGTCTTACGGTGCCTTTTTATTGGCTATTATGGCACTTCATTTTCTTATTTATTTTATTGTTATTGTGAACAGTGCTGTGTGACTGCTGTACCCTGCCTCTTGCTTGCTCATTCAGCATTTTACTGTGTCAGGGACACGTCAAAACCACACATAAATAAGTTTCTTTTATGTCTAACACTGCTCTTGGGTGCTTGAATGTCACTCTTCTGTTTCCCCCCCACCTCAGGTATAGTATGCAAAAAGCGTATGATTAGAAGTGTGACCGCCGAATATTGCATTTCTTCCTTCTCAGCAATCATTGGAAAATCAAAACCCAAAACACAACACAGCTGCACACGCTTGCATTTCCGCTCTCTCTGTCTTTTCTGCTCACTTCACTCTCACTCTGGTTTTTTCTCGCTTGGTCTCTTTCTTTCCCACATCTCCCTGTCAGCTGTGATGCACTCTTTGATACACGCACCAGTTTTTTGTGTGGATCACATTACTGGATGCTCTTTATTCCCTCCTCTGCATACAGCTCTTAGCTGCTACAGCCAGTTTGCTGCCGGTGGATGAGATTTTGCACACATAGTAACACACAGTGAAACATGCAGATGCTCAATCTCCATCCACACAGTCGTGGCTTTGAAGTTCCATACTGGGAGACATTATGAGTTGCTGTCTCAGGTGAGTACCGAACAATTTGTCACGATTAATTTTCAGAGCGTTTTCAGCATGTAACTGGTCATTGAGTTTGCCTTCCTTGGCATCTGTCGTGTGTGGTCATTTCTGATTGGTCATCAAGTAAACTGCACTGCTGTTAAAGCACTCTGTAACAAGTCGGCTGTCATAATCAATTAGTGATGAGTTTTCCCTGTGCCTCTTCTTTTTTTTTTTTGGTGACGAATCTGTTCTACCTGCAGCTAAAAAACAAAGCTGCTGTCCAGCCGTCTCAGTTTCATTTGAACACATATGTCTGTCTCACAGCACTGATGGCTCATTTCCATCCTTAGAAAGCTGCCTGGGAAAAACAAATGGTTTGCAATGTTTGTTGTCCACAGGAGAGCCATCAATTATGCATTAGCTGCACCCATAGAGGACTGAGGACTGTTGAGCTGTTTTTCTCACTTTCAGCAATAACTCTAACAATAATTGTCTGAGTCTGTCTTTAAAAAAATCAACTCTACCTTCTTTTACCCACAATTCCATACTGTGGTGCTGAATCAGGAATGCTATAACCTTGAAAGGATTTGATGTACATGTGCTACGTTCCACGCTTTTGTCTTTGTGTCTGCCTGTTATGTTGCCTACAGCTAAAAAAAAAAGATTTGGAAGGGTTTTTTTGAGTTTGTAGTCTCAAGAAAGGCTAAAAATAAACTTTATATTCCACATTTAGAAGAAAGGTCTTTATGTTTCAGCTGAATCTTTAGTTTGTCTGTGGTGGGAGCCGTATGGAGTTGTGCTTCCAGGAGCTGTGCCTCAGGCGTTGTGTTGGTCGATGTAAACAGTTTCTGTGGACAATGAAATTCGTAATATGAATGCAATCTCTTCTTAGCTAATTTTGCTCAGACTTTCATGGTTCCCCATGAAAAAGCCCTCTGACTGCAGTTTATAGGCTTGACTTTCCAGTGAGCATCTTTTATTAAAACCATGAGGTTTACATTGCTCGTTTTGAGAGAAAAATCTCCAGATTAGAACAAGGTCCACAAAATTGAGTGCATGATCCCCTCACAATGAATTGTCATAATTTCAGCTATTTGCTTGTGACCTTTCTTATAACTTCAGATGCATTTTGGTGCCAACTAGTAAACTGTGTTCCCCATTTATTGCATTTAACTTATCAGCATGACGGAGCTATTCAGAGCTGTTACCCTAGCCTGAATTTGCTGATACTGAATGCCTTTTTTGTCTCATTAAGTATACTGATTGTGCTATAACTCCTAATCGCAGTGATCTGAAAAGCTGTACTGGGAATCCAAGCCGCTGACTAAGGAATTAAGATGCCCGACAGCAAGATATACGATTATTAGTGTGCTCCGTCATGAGCCTGGTGCCTGTGTCGTCGTTCTGAGCACAGAGAATCAAGTGTTTGCTCTCCTTCTGCCACCCAATCTGCCGGTCTGTGTCCCTCAATCACTGTTACTTACTACGACAGCCCTCACACACTCATGCACATGCATTTACACACGAATGTGAGAACACTCCACCCACCCACTGATAATGAGGGGTCTGTGTCAGAGGATCTGAGGTGTGCTTAACAGCTCATGAAACTATTTCTTTTGTCCGCCTTGTGAAAACTTGACCAGCTGGGCCACACGCTGCTCAGTCTGCCTCTGTCCCCATCGCTGATTCGCTTCCCCTCCTCCCAAAGGATGTGTTCTATTTTTAAGCAGCCTACTTCTTTTAATAAAGTCTCTCTTAGGTTTCTGGCGCACTTGCCGGTGTCAATTCTTAAATGCTGTAAAGCCCAGGGGTCAGCAAGTGCTTAACAATTGAAATTAGCGACAAGCTGGGAGTACCTATTAGCTCTTTTGTTCATGTGGCTGTGCAGTGTTTTGATAACTTGTGAGTATAGTGAAGTGTCAGCCTTTGTCTGACACTGCATCCATATATAGACTTCAAAGGTGTGAATTAATTAGACTTTCACATCCTTTTGTGTTTGAGTGCCAAAATGTTTTCAGCTTCTGCTTTATGAATCAGTCTTTTCTGGTAGTTTTTGCACCAGTTTGGATACATTTCCTACCTAGCATACATGTAATGAATAGGGATGAATAACACAGTCACAACTGCCAAACTTCCTGCATGTTCACTTATGCACATTACGGTTTCATTGTGCTGACCTGCCTATGAAATTCCACTGGGGCTCCACACTCTTCTCCACTTCTCTCCTCTCTCCCTCCTCACTTACTCCTCTGTTCTTGTCATTCTTTCTTTCCTCCACTGAGGGAAGAGAAGATTTGTCACTCACTACCTCTCACTGCTGAATGATGGACAAGTCAATACTGAGGATTATCCTTTAACCGAGACCAAGAAGACAACCCTGTGTTGACCTCGAGCCTTTGCTTCTGTCTTTTGGTGCCTGTGGAGGACGAGGATAAAGGATGGGAAGGCACAAAGAGTGCTCCCCCAAACATGAAGTTGGAGAAGAGCTAATGATGCTGCCTGAGGATGTTTTGGAGGTGTGGAAGGATTTAAACCACAGCCACTCTTATAGATTGCTCCCTCCCTCTCTCTCATTTGGTCTCGTTCTTCATCTGGCTGCTTTCCGAGCCTGCAGCAGGCACCTTTGAGATCCAGGACACCTTTGCGTTTCTCATCTTTCTCTCCTTTCTCCTTTGTCCGGGAGAGTTGTTTGTTCAAAACTAGATGGGGACTAACTGAGACAGAGGGAAGGCATTTGCATTGCTTAACTGAGCTCAGACACTTCCTCAAAGCCCTGAAGAGCCATGGGAAGGGATAGGAGCCTTTCCAGACACTTTCGGTATGGCACTTTTTGTTTGATCTCAGAACAGTGTTCACTGTGCTTTGTGTTGTTGTGCTGAGCTGTATGTGAAGTTGCTGGAGCGCTGCTGCGCAACTATATCTGGTGGGCTTGTTATCAAGGTGTGTAATGATGATCAATTTTACACTTTGTGTTAGCATGTGAAAATGTCAAAACTAGAAATATCAGATTCCAGCTGGGATGAGAAAACCTCTAGATTTTAGCAAAACTCAGTTTGACATCTCCCAACAACCACTTTCGCATTTTCTTTTGGAGGCTTTTTAATTTCACTCTTTATTTTAACTTTATTTTATTTTAACTTCACCGTGTCACATAGTGTGATTCCTGTTTGCAGATTCATACTTGGCCCAGCTGTTAAATTAGCTGATCAGAAGTGGGTCTGATGATGATGATGATAATAATGGTTTTCTTGCACTGAGTTTCCCAGCTGATTGCAATTGTCACTCATCCCTCTGTGCATCATGTCCTTGATCCACCCCTCCCTCAGACCTAATTATAGATTTATCTCGCCCTCCTTATAATTGAGGGCATCCCAAGGCCTACATCCAGCTTCACTGGAGGGAAGCTTTGAAGTTTCTGCTCACTTGTTTTGGCTAGGCTAAACTTTTTTTCTTTTTTTTTTACAAGTAGAAGTTTCTTTGACGTAGGTCGGATCGTTTCAGCGGAGTTACAGTACAGGGATGTAGAGAGGGAGTAGAGGTGATGACAGCAAAAGAAACCAATAACTGACAGAATGAAATGTGATAAACGTGTAAAAACTGGCCCCATTCTGTTTTGTATTTCCCCCCAACTCCGTTTGTCCGGGGAACCATGGTGATGTATGACTGTTTTTCAGGAAAGTTGAATGGCCTACATAGGGTGTAAGCGCAGAACATACAACTTCATTCCCAATAGTTATATGACCCTGGCCTAGAAAGAGCTCTAGTTTTCTGCCTTCTTTCTTTCCTAGTCTCATGACACTATCAGATTTTACAGCTCATGTCTTCATATCAGTCTCTTTTCCGTTTTTTGCCGTTACTTCATCAGCTCCTGCTTGTCTGTCTTTCCTTTTCTTCCTACTTTTTCTTTCGTTGTCACTCACTCTGGCTTTCTGCTGGCTTGGATGGATACTGTTTTGTCTTATGTATTGCTGTTTATAACTGGAGCATGGTCCTTGGAATAGCAGTACCAAGCAATCTGGTGTTACAGAAGAACACATTGCTGCCCTCCAGGGAAGAGTTGACTTTTTGCTGCATGAATACACAGTGCACTTAATCATTGTCACCCTCATACACACCTTTTTGGGTTCATAATTAACATGAATTTAGGTGGATGAAGCATTACCTATGGAAGAATTTTTGTCACTGATAACACTGAGGAGGTTGTCCCAACATGCTACAGAAAGCAGTAAAAGGGAAAGGGAAGGTTTAGAAGATGGTAGTGAGACCTGCTATGATGTATGGTTTGGAGGTGGTGGCACTAAAAGAAAACAGGTAGGGAGAGTTGAAGATGCTAGGACATTTTATTGGGTCTGTCCAGGAGAGAACAGGAATAGAAATGAGTACATCAGAGGGACAGCTCAGGTAGTGTGACTTGGAGACAACGTTAAAGAGGCAAGGGTGAGATGGTTTGGACAAATACACAGGAGGGATAGTGAATATATTGGACAAATGATGTTGAATAGAGACCTGCCAGGCAGGAGGAAACAGGAAGACCTTATGGTTGTGGTGAAAGTGGACATGTATTTACTACAGTCTTTGAATCTTTTGTAAAGACTCTGTATTTCAGCTACATTTTCCAGATGAGCCTCAACACAAGTCTTCAACAATGTTCTGTGCATTAATAAACACTGTATCTGTGAAGTATGTGAAGAGAGCTTCTTTTGATAAAGTTAATGTGGGCCCGTGATTGCACCATGGGGAACGCCACTTGACATACTACACTGTTTGGTTACATGAAAAACCAATTATCTGATAGTCACTGAAGCAACTTTACCACCTCAACTCACTCACTCACTCATGTTTCCATTTTTCCCTGATGATGGGTGTAACTGACAGTTATAAATCAGTTTTTGACATCAGTGAATAGGAAAAAAATGTGCAGCATTGCTTTATCTAGTGTGTCTTTCTTCAGTGAAACAAAGAAGGTTTGCATAAGAGTGACTATAATTAAGTGCATTGTGTATTCATGGGTTTGGTCTTATGTCAGTGAGACTGCAAGCATCCAGACTGCTTTTCCATTATTCAAGTTAAGGGAAAATACCTGATGATGCTGCGAGTCTGTCCATGGCTGGGTTAGACCACGAGAGTCATTAAGTGTTAATGAGGTTGAAAAACATACAGCGAATCAGCAGTTAGTTCCCATATGTATTTGTGAGTGTGTTTGAGTCAAGGTGGAATAATTTCTGTACCAGGAGACACTGTGGAAAAGCAAACTGTAATTTTGCAGTGCTTCTGGCTTTGTGCTCTTTGAGTTATGCTTGTAATATACGTACAAGTGTACTGCAGGTTTGTTCTTGTATAAATGTAATAAACCGTATGAAAGCTGCAGGTGCAACCAGTAAGCAAAATAAATGTCACAAGTCTTACCAACAGTACAAAACTAGAGACTGTATTAAACTGAGTGTTTTGTTCTTGTGGATGATGAGCACTGGATGTTGGTAGTGGTTTAACATACAGCTTGGGAGTGCATGACCTCATTTATAGAAGTTTTAAAAGTCTCAGTCTGTATTTTTGGAACACCTGTGCATAGCTGGGTTTTGGATACCGATCAATGTGCAGTGTTCCAGGTTGGTTTTAATTAAAGCTATGGTCTGGTGTATATAAGTGTGCACTTGTAAAAACCTTTAAGTTTAAGTGAGTCATAACTTTGTGTTAATAATTCTCTAGAGAGTGAATATCTATATTCCCTCAGCTTTGCATCTTAAGATATTGGTATGAAGGCAACACACTACATAAGCAAGGATTTTTAAGAAACTACAAAACTGAGAATAATCTAATCTTTGCCTCCTAACGATATTCCCAAATGTACCTCTAAAATCACTGTGACAGCTTTGAAATCCAAAGTGCGCCGCTGAGCCTTATTGGGATTTAAATCAGAATTTATGCTGTGTACATGGAGCCACACTGGAACTGGTGCACTCTGGAAAAAAAACAAAGCACTCTTTCCTGCTCTGCAACAGTGGAAGCACCCAGGAGATTCACGGTGAAGTTAGAGAGATAGAGAGAGTTGTGTTGAGAATCGAGGGAGCATCATTTTGTAGGCAGGATGGGGAGGAAGATATGCAAAAGAGAAAAGGTGGCGAGGAGGTGCACGCGTATGTGTAACAGAGGAGCGCCCTATATTTAAAGAAGGAGCACACGATAGAACACTTTCCAAAACAGTTATTGGCAATATTTCTTCCATTTCTAGGTCACTTCTGTTGCTTTGTTATGCAATTTTCTTGTTCTTGCAGATAGTTGGCCAAATATAAACCAGCAGACAGCACTAAGACTGCAAGAGAGTTTAATGGGACCAGACATTTCAAGCAATCTAAAAAGATCAGTGGCAAATGTCAGGTTTGGGTGTGAGTAGAAACCGTAAGAAAATGGTTCTTTATCAGTGTTTAAAGCTGATGCTAAAGATCTTAACCCTTCAAAGCCTGAACCATGAAATAATTGTGAGAAAATTCAAATCTTTGGAAAATACCGGTAGGGTGTTCTTCTGACAAATTAAGAAAATAATTTCCATATATCATAAATATATTTGCTATATTTGGCTAATTTCTTTAGCAGTGTATTGCTTAAAAATGTATTGTGCAGTTTGGAAAAAATCAGGTTCATGATGTAGGCATTAAAGGGAGAAATTTGTATCAAATAAATAGCAGCAAGTTTTTTGATGCACGCAAAGCTTCTGAGAGGTTGTGCATCTGAAATACGAGCTCTCTTTGGCTTGATTCATTATTTGAAAAAGAAATTACAACTCTGTTTTGTTATTTTTAATCTCTGTGCATGAAACATACAAAAGATCGGGGGGAACTGGGTGCACTACCCTCATAACACACCCTTTAACACACTAAATTTAATGGCAACTTGATGTGAGGGTTTGCTTTTCCTTTAAGAAGAAAAAAACCCACATTTGGAGTAGATGATGGGAGGGCAAAATAACAGTAGTAGGGGGGGGAATGAAGTGCTTTCTCCCAGAGGTGGCTCTGGCACTGAGCTTCCTCACATTTCGTATATTAGCAGTGAGCTGTCACTGATACTGAACACTTTTACCTGCAGCCGCTAATGTGACAGGATCACACAACAAAGCTCGTCTCTCTCTTTCATTCTCTCACTCACATGCAAACTCTCACGAAAATCACACACACACACACTCAGATGTTGGACCAGTTCTTTCTGCTTGCCTCGACACTCCCATGAGATGATACGGATTGAACTATTTTTAAGCCAATTAAGTGGATCCTGCTGTTGGAGCAATACGTAATCAGAACAAGAATCCCTCTGCAGTTTTGATACCTCGGACAACAGATGTTTTGAGACATTAGTATAAAGAATATGATTTTTGTTTGGAAGGTATAGGGTGAAATACTGCTTGTTTTTATTATATATGATACTGATCTCTTGTACAAATGTAAAAAAAAAAAAGATTGCTGGGTACTGACTGAACACAAGAGAAGCTGAACTGGAAACTGCTCCTCCTTTGCTGTAAAAGCTTATCCAGTCTCTCTGGGGTTTGTTCTGATCCCACAATGTTTGTCAGGATCTTCATTCCCAAGAAGCACCGGGAGCGTTTTGACGAAGTGGTTTCCCAAAGCCTGATGAGCCGGCTGAAGGGGCGCAGCTTTAGTGACCCCAGCCGCAGCCACCTTCGCCGTAGCCGAAGCGAAGATCACCCCGAACGCCTTCTTGTCTCCACCCGCGCCAGCTCAGTGCCACGCACCCACGCAGAGGAAGGTGTGGTACCCCCTGCCCGAGGCATGCGCAAGACCACGTCACTCATAGCTGGCCACTCCAGTGGCACCACCGCAAACTGCAGGTCTGTGTTAAGTAACAATGATTTTGGTTTTCCTTAAAGTTTATTTAGAGCAAAAAGATAGAGGTGCACAAGTCCCACCTCTGCAAAAATAATGACCAGTATAAGAAATTTGGATTTTTTCTGCTAACAGTTAATCAGTTCCAGAGTGTGCTGGCTTCAGCTACACAGTGTATGTCATTTTTAGTCTTCAAGATGCCAGTTTCTTTAAATAACTGTCTATCCTCCTATGTTTGATCACTGCACCTTTCCAAAAAAACCCCCCCAAAACTGACTGAACAGCCGTCTCTGTGTAAGCAGGGAATTTATTTAAACTGGAACATGTAGGATTTCAGTGAAAAATAGACCCTTAAGTGGTAAAACCAGTGGCGACATAAACCTATTAGGACAGTCACGCCTGCTCTCTTTTCCTGCAGTGATGCCGTTTTTCATCATGAATTGACGTCACTCGCTTTTCCACTCATATAAACTCATTTAAAGATTTAATGCTGAGAGGTGTTTGAAAAACACCTTTAAACATGATTTAAGCACCCTTTCACCTTCTGCTAAAGTTATGGGAGTAAACCGCCACAAGACACTCCCGATCTCCTCGTTATACAGCTCCCTGGGGACAGATTGTCCATATTTAAGTAGGCTTGTTCATGCAGGATGCGAATTTAAAGTAGTGTGCTGAATATGGAAGTCTGCTCAGCTTCTTTCAGAAAAGGCAGACGAACTATGTTTAACTATGTTATGTGACTCAAGGCTACATTCACTGAGCTTGACAATTAATGAACTTTACCCCATTTATTGTAACAGTTTCTGTCCACTGGATGTTATTATAATGATGTTTAAAAGTTTAAGAGGGCTTTCTTGTAACCTGTTTTCTAATATTTACTACAGTCGTGCTGATTTAGCCCCTGAATGTGATAGATTATTTCAGGTGACCTGCTTTTCTTTTACAACAAAGGAGCTCTGAGTATGGTTGTTAACTGAAGCTTAAATTTGCTTCTTTAGGACAGTGAGAGTTTGCAAGGGCAACATGAGTTTTGGCTTCACTCTCAGAGGCCATGCTCCAGTGTGGATTGACTCCGTGATCCCTGGTAAGAATGAAGCAGATAATGGACTTCAATAAGAACGCCATATAGGTAAACTGTCTGTCATTCCTTCTCTGTTCTTCAGGAAGTCCTGCAGACAAAGCCGGTCTAAAACCAGGAGACCGCATCCTGTTTCTCAATGGACTGGACATGAGGTTGAACTGCATAAACTGCACATATTCTTTGCATGTTTTTGCATAAAACAGTGCAAATCCTAAAGCAATTTGCTTGTAAAGAAATAAAAAAGAAGAAAAGTGATAGGAAGTTAGCATAAACATGTTGTTATGGTCCCACTGTTAAAGATATTTTTTTCATTTGTAAAATTTGGAGCCTTTGAATATATTACAAGACTGAAGTAAGACAAAATATGACAAGAAAGTACCCCCCAAAGCAACTTTTCATTCATTGGTTACTGGTTATTTGGATGACATAAGTAGTAGTGACATCACTAAATATTAAGTTCTAGCTTTTCTACTAAATAACTGGTAGAAATGCCTTTGACATCCTGGATACCATCTGTCCGCCTGCAGGACCTCCTCCCATGAAAAGGTAGTGTCCATGCTGCAGGGAAGCGGTGCCATGCCCACACTGGTAGTGGAGGATGGGCCGCCTACATTTACCCTTGCAGAGCAGGACCTTGCAGGAGGCGGCGTTCCTACAGAACGGGCCCGCTCTCCTGTGCTCAGCTCCCTCCAGTGGGTGGCAGAGATTCTGCCTCCCAGTATCAGGGTTCAGGGTCGCACCTTTGGGCAGCAGTTGGAGCACCTGCTGACCATTCAGGAGAGATACACAATCTGCAAAGCATTGGAGAACTTCTTCCAGCATAGGTAAGCAAAGCACAGGGAGAAAAGGAGAGTATGG
>NW_005187460.1:2435597-2458112 GCF_000239375.1 Pundamilia nyererei
AGTGCTGTCAGCGTTAATCTCGTTGAAATGACGTTAACGCCACAACATGGCAAATCTCCGTTAACGAGCTACCCCTGCATGGGGCTAGACAGCCAACACGTTAAGCTAACTGCGCTAACGCACTAGTTCCCACCCATGTAATTGAGCATTGCGTGGCACATCCAACATACTGTTTTACTTTAGTCCATGATGCGCTTACCTTCAGGGTCATACGTCACATGAAAACCAAAATAATTCCAAACGCCAGATCTGAATGAGGGTGGGGGAGGTTCAATTTGCCATGTTGCAAGGAGAGCTTAACTTCTGTCTCGCTAGCTTGCCCTGCGCTCTTCCTTCTAACCATCCTGTCTGTGTTGAACGCTCAGTGGATCTGCGCTCGACAGTGCAGCCTAGGCAGTAGTCGAACGCAGATTCACTGAGCGCTCAACACAGACAGCATCGTCAGAAGGAAAGTTGATAAAATAAATTACAAATGTTGTATTGTTCGATACATATGCCTACCGAACCGAAAGCACTGTATCAAACGGTTCAATATCGATACGAGTATCGTTGCACCCCTAATAGAGACCATAGATTGTGTACTGTATAAGGGGGAGACAGAGAAAGCTAGTGACTCAATAATATTGCTAGTAATATATTAATATGGTTGTATTTTGCTCAGCTAGAAGCAAATTAAGTTATGGGTTTGGATTTCAGTTCAGTTCAATAACTTGGGCCAACTACATAGATGATGGCCATACACCTGAGTTCAAATTTTCCTGTTACCCTCTAATTCCTTTGACCTCTAACTGGACAGCCAGGTGATCTCTGTCCCGTTGCCTGTGCTTCAATGACAGGAATGTTGACACTCTGATCGTGGATGTGTTCCCAGTGCTGGACACTCCAGCAAAACAGGTGATCTGGCAGTTTGTTTACCAGCTGCTTACGTATGAAGAGCAAGAGCACTGCCAGAGCAAGATTTCACGTTTTCTTGGATACAAATCCCCAGGTAAGTGCACAAATTTGTTGTAGTTTACATTTTTATGACACTTGGTATTACATATGGATTATGAAAATGTGTTTGTGTGCGAGATGGAGACTCTTCTAATGAAACGGCAGTGTCCTTTGATGTGGTCTCACTTTTCACATAACTTCAAATGAAGCAGTGGAGACTGCCAGCAAGACCCATTGCAGCCAACCTTTGCATGGAGGAAGTGGAAAGTAAAGCTCTTGGCTCTTTCACAGAGACAGCACCTAGCCACTGGTACAGATACATCAGTGACACCTGGGTCAAAATCAAAACTCAAGAACACAAAGCCTTCACAAGTTCCCCAGGGAAGATGCAAAGTTAATACAAAGATAATAATTTAATGTTTCTGGCTGTGCTGTTGTATTACGGAGGATGGAAGCCTCAATATTGAAGTTTACTGGAAGCCCACACAGACCAGTACCTACTCTTTGACTCCCACCACCCTCTGGAACACAAACTTGGGGTGATCGGGACGAATCGGGCAGAAAAAGTTCCCTTGAAGCACAACATCCCAGTGCACTTTAGACCCAACCACACACTCAGACAAAAACTGGTTCATCCCAAGGACAAAACTCCCAAACACAAGCTAAACAATGTAGTGTATGCTGTGCAGTGCAGCGAGGAGTGCTCAGACCTCTACATTGGAGAACCCAAGCAGCCGCTCCATAAACACATCGCACAGCATAGAAGAGCCACCTCGACAGGACAAGATTCATCTGTACATCTGCACCTAAAGGACAAAGGTCACTCTTTTGAGGATGCCAGTGCTCACATTTTGGACCGAGAAGAGGAGTAAAAGAGGTCATCTATGTCCGCTGTGAATCACCATCTTTGAACAGAGGTGATGCTTACGACACCAACTGTCAGTCACCTACAATGCATTTTTGAGATTCCATCTAAGGCAGCTTAACCCCCATTCACATCTTGTGTCAGGTGATCTCAACAGGTCATATGATAGGAAGGCTGAGAATCGATACGCCACTCACTGTGGTTTCATTCGAAGCCTCTGGTAGCAATGACTCATGGCTTGGCTTGGCTCATGTTACGATGCATAATGACCACCTCCTCAGAGACAGTTTCCCAATTTTTCCAATTTGTGGGACTCACCATCTTTTGGATTAAGAACCGAAGAAGCTTCTTGAACATCTCCAAACAACTTAAAGAAGTCAGTCGACTTCGTTTCAAGCTCTTAGGACTACTATGACCAGGATGACTGAGAATCTGCAGAGACGTATGTCCTGACGATAATCACGGGTCATTTTTGGGGATCTTAAATAGAATCGCTAGTTCGGTGAAATGCAATCAACCCAGGTGCTGCAGCCCCTTACACTCCTGCATTGCAAATACATGTGTGTGTGTTCCAGTTCCACCTCCACCACCACCACCTCCCCCTCCTCCGGACCCCGAGGTTGTCCCTGAGCCCCACCGCCGTAGCAGTTCCATGAGGGTGACAGGGACCACGTACAGGAGCAGTGTGAGGGGACGTAGCTCTGATGACCTGGTCATTGGTACACACTTGGGCATGGGTACTGAACTTTACTGTCTCTGTCATCATCAGCAGCAACATTAACACCCCGACCACCTCGGCACGCTTGACTCCTATCACGATCATGACGCCATTAGCACTGATATTGTTATCATTGTGCCTGTCCACACGGTCCTGTTTAAATTCACTTATTGATCAGTATTAAATTTTCTTCAAGCTTCTTTTATATGAACAGTTTTGTTGAAATCACTACATGCTTTTACATTTGCATATTTAATGTATTATTTAATGTATTTAACATGATCCCATGCAGTCATGTAGTAACATCAGTCTAAATCCAGTATATCTCTTTGCTGATCTCACTCACTCTGCTCACTAACTCACAAGCCACCCAAAGCCCAAATACTAACAACACATGCAAAGCTGGAATCTATATTTGGGTCTATCTCACTCATAAGAGTCTAAGTTCTTCCAATGGTTGTGTTATCATAGGCCACCGTGCAGAGCCATTACTGGAGACGGGGATGAGGCTAGCTCCAGGAGAGAGACAGTCAGGGGATGGTACCTCTCTCCCTGAAACTCCCAACAACCTCACTAATGTACGTAGCCATGCCCATTTTAATGAGACAAGATGCATATAATAATGGCAATTAAAGAGTTAGGATAAGAATTCTCAAACCAGTATATATATATTTATATATTCGTTTGCACATTTTCACCATGTAAGCTGTCAGCAGTGTACGCTGAACTGGAGAACATGTATTCAGCCAAGAGGTCCAAGTCTCTGAAGAGTCGCCCGCCTCCTGCCCCTGAGAGTTTGCTGGATCTGGACCCTCCGTCACGCACGGCATCCCCTACGATACACCTTAACACAGGTAGCTGATTGTAGACGTTTGCATTTGGAGCTGGAGTGGAATCTTACTCTAATACACAAAATCTCCATCTGTCTGTACATCATGAAAACCTCCTATATGATCAGGAGCTGAGCACCCAAACCTGACACACAGGTACATCTTAGAGCCCTGAAATTTCTTATCGGTGTCACATATTATTGGGGCGTTGTCACGTTACCTAGCAACCACCTAGGTAACGTTTGTGTGTGTGTGTGTGTGTGTGTGTGTGTGTGTGTGTGTGAGGGAGAGAGATTTTAGGGAAAACATAGAAGTGAAGGGGAATGACAAAAAAGGGCTGCAGAAAAAGAAATATATACAAAAATCCTGGGTTAAACGAACAGATTTGTTTTCCTGCTGTACATAAATACACAGCAGAGCAGAGGTTTGAGACAAATACAAAATTTAATCTCCTCAAAAAATTATTTTCCCAAGGGCTAATTTATCTTTTTTTATGACCCACGTGGGAAGGATCAGAGCAGTCCTCACAAATTAAATCTGGATCACACTGGGTTAGGCTCTGACGATTTAAAAATTTTACATCAGTAACAAAGTGCTGTCATCGAACACTGAGCTGCATACATATTTGGTGATGGTGGATGTGGAACTAGAAAACACACCATTAAGTACACCTGTCAGTCAAAAATTAGATTCCTCTGATAGTAATGTAATTACTGTATGTAATATGAACACGAGAATCATTACTTGTATTTGTTCTCATAATTCACTGACTGCAAGGTATCATTAAAGAGACATTTCTTTTAACTGCTACATTTCAACATAATTAAGAAAGCCAAGATTCTGTTGTCATCATTACAATATATCATTTCCTTGTCCTAGGTAGCCGCAAAGGCCCTTCATCCCATACATCCTGGCCGGAGCCTCTCCCCAGCCCCCCACAATCCCAGTTCTACCCATCAGGGTTAACAAGCCAGACCAGTGGGGAGTCCAACCCTTACATCAGCCTTGACAGTCCCCCTCCCTCACCTCCAGAACCCCCTGACTACCCGTCTAGCCCCCCTGCTCACCGCAGCAGCAAGCGCCGTTACACCTTCTCCAAACCGCCTCGCTCTGAAGACACGGACCGCTTTCTGGATGCACTGAGCGAGCAGCTGGGACAGAGGGTGGCAATTGTCGATGACTTCTTGACTCCTGAAAACGACTATGAAGAGGTAGAATCACATTAACACTGCACCAATTTTGCAAAGCACTGAAATGAAATTATCATCGAGTAACTGTTTAGCTACTGGGAAAACTAATGTTTAACTTTTCACAGTAATCAAAACTCCTTTAATTTCTACAAGGTGCTTTATGCAGTAAAAAGTAAAATGCCTGTTAAATCCTTTGTGGCCACAAAGCACAGGACACACAAAGACATTGTTCTGTGTTTGTAATAAAAGATGCTGGGACATGTTTCCCCAGTTTGTTTAATATAAGATTTCAACAGTTTACCAGTTTAGTCTCTCTTGTTGTATAGGTCAATCTGTCTCATGCCTCTGGCTCCTATTTTGGAGTAGGTTATCTGCTTATATTTTTATTTTTGCAGTACAACATGTCATATTTGCTCAATCCAGCATGAAAGACGAATAAAAATTGTCTTTTCTTTATTTTTGTGACTAAGAATTGCATGTTTTAAAGGGTTCTATGTGCTTTATTTTAAAGTATTATGAAATTATCTTTGACCAGAATAGTCTGTTACCCTCAGTGAATTTCTGTTGTTTCTGTGACTTCAAACAACATCATAAAGCATCATTAAAATTTACTGCCAATCTTAAGGTTTTCTCATAGGCGGACTGCCTTGACCTTGGTGTTTTTAAAATCAAAGACAATTTATAGAATAATATGTGTCACAGAGAGAGGTTCACAAGCTGTTGTTGACCTGACAAATAAATCTTCAAATGAAAGAGCATGTAAAGGATTTAAAAACTTAACTCCAGCATTTGCATTGAAATACATTGAGGAGGTTGTAGAGAACCTGCTTACACATTTATGTATTTTATTTCTGGTTAACTCTTGTAGTTTGACAAATGTACCAAAAAAATCCACTTTGGCATTAGGTCTAATGAAGTGTAATTGGTGTTAATGCCAGGATGTTGTGCAGATGGGCTTCCCAGATGAAGAGGATGATGATAATGAAGACGATTTGGTGGTGGATGAAGAAGAAAGTGGAGGATTTGTCGCTCCAGAGCTCAGCAGCCCGAGTGATGTCCAGAGCAGCAGTGGAGAAGAAAATGCCTCATCTCTGACCTACTCATCTTCCTCTGATCACATTCCCCCACCCCCCATGACCCCTCCTCCACCCCCACCAGTCCAGTTCAATGATCCACCTCCGCCTCCTCCGCCCCCAGCACCTGCACAGAGTCAACCGCAGCACCAACAGCAGCAACAGCAGCAGCAACTAAGCTACACTCCTGAACACTCCCCAAGAACATACGTGCCCATCCGCCGGAAATCCGGCCCTCCTCCCCCACCTCCTCCCCGCAGTAATCCACCACCTAAACGCCACTCCTTGCATAAAGTCCTCCCTACAAGGGAAGACCTACAGGTGCATGCTACCATACAAGAGCTAAAAGCCTACCAAGAGCAACAAGCCTACCAGGAAAGGCAAGCCTATGAGGAGCAACAGGCGTATAAGGAGAGGCAGGCATATGAAGAGCAAAAAGCCTTTGAAGAACAACAACTCCTGCAAGAGCAGCAAGCCTTGCAGGAACAACAAGCTTATCAGGAGAAACTTTTCAAAGAGAGACAGGCTTATGAAGAGCAGAAGGCATTCGAGGAGCAAAAAGCTTTTGAAGAGCAACAGTTGTACCAAGAGCAACAGGCCTACCAAGAAAGACAAGCGTACGAGCAGCGTCAAGCCTACCAGGAGCAAAAAGCATATGAACAGCGTCAAGCCTACAAGGAACAAAAAGCATTCGAGGAGCTTCAAGCCTACAAGGAGCAAAAAGCATTTGAGGAGCTTCAAGCCTACCAGGAACAAAAGGCCTATGAGGAGCAAAAAGCCTATGAGGAGCGACAAGCCTATAAGGAGCAGCAAGCGTATCAAGAGCAACAGCTGCAGCAGATCTACCAGAGCCACCACTCGATGCCTGCCCAGCCAACGCAGCAGAAAGCCCATTCACCTCTTCCTCTTCAGTCCTTACCTCCTCTTCCCTCTCCAGACTCTGTCCATCACCACGCAAACCACCCTCTTTACATGATGCGCCAAGCACAGCAGCAGCAGGCCCACCAGACTCATCATCACCGACGTCTGTCCCGTTCTGCGCCTCCCCCACACCAGCCGTCACCCCAACCAACAGGCCATCCCAGCCAACAAGGTCAGTACGTAGAGGGCATCTACCAAAGTCATCAGAGTGTAAGACCCCAGCCCCACCATTCCTCAACTGAGATGCTCCACCAGATGCACCAAGCCCCAGCTCATCATTCCTCAGCTGAGGTGCTGCACCAGTTGCAGCAATCCCAGGCCCACCACTCATCTGCTGAGATGCTTCAACAGATGCAGCAAGTCCATGCCCACTACTCATCATCAGAAGTGCTCCACCAAATGCACAAATCCAAGGCCCATCATTCGTCAACAGAGCTCCTGCACCAGGCTCAACAGATGCAGCAAATACAGCCTCTCCACTCCTCCACCGAACTTCTCCACCAAGCCCACCAGATGCATCGAGGACAGCCCCACCATTCCTCAACTGAGCTGCTCCATCAAATTCATAAACCCCAGGCGCACCACTCCTCTACAGAGCTTCTTCATCAGGCTCATCAAATGCACCAACCCAAGCCCCATCACTCCTCCACAGAACTTTTGCATCAAACCCAGCAAGAGCCTGCATCCCTCCCAGTTCAGCTAAATCGGGATGGCCACTCCCATCAGAGCAGGAGAAGTCTAAAGGGCCATCATCAAACTGAAGTGTCGGTGCAGGGGAGGCACCAAGAGCAGCAGATCCACCAAACCCACCACCCCCAGCCCACAAAACCCTCCCCCCAGAGACCCCACTCTATCCAGCAGACGCACCACCATTCCAGCACTCCTCAGATCCACCACATCCATCACATGACCCCACAGCCACCTCCTCAGGACTACCAGCACCAGATTCAGGTCATCCACCCTCCCCAGCAGCCTCACAGGCCCCAGCCCCTTCTCTCCACCTTTCAACCCCTGCAGCCACACCAACCCACCCTCTCCACTTTTCAGCCACTGCCTCAACACCCCCAGTCCTCCACCCAAACTGCCCGCCCACAGTCACAGCCCTCGCATCATTTGCTGCAATCTCAACACCAGTCACAATCCCAGCCTCACCATAAACAATCCCACAGCCAGAGCCAGCCCCAGTCCCTCCCCCACTCTCTTTCTGACCCCACGGAGCACCTAGAGCCCCCACCACCTCCTCCTCTTCCCCCACCCTGCTCCCCTCCACCTCTACCAAGACCTAGTCTGTCCAGAATGGACTCCAACCATATGAGTGTAAAGAGGCTGCGCTGGGAGCAGGTGGAAAACTCAGAAGGGACAATATGGGGACAGGTGAGTTCTGATTGGAAGCCAAAGCTTCTCAAAGTGCCACCGAGTTTAGATTTAGAATTTTAAATGTAAAATATTTTGCAAAACTATAACATTTAGACCTTTTTTAAACTAAAAAAATTGTGTTTCTAACAGTTGGGAGCAAATTCTGACTATGAAAAACTGCATGACATGGTGAAGTATCTGGATCTGGAGCTGCACTTTGGAACACAGAAGAGCGCCAGTGAGTATAAGGGGCTGTGTGCCTAACTGGAGTGCTTTTATCTGTGTGCACAGCTAAATATTCATAAGAGTTAGGGAAGCCCAGTATAAAGAGTGAAAAATACTTTGATTAGTGATTCATTTGATGGGAAGACAACATTATACCTCAACATATCAGGTTTTCAGATGTCTTTAATCACAGTCCAAGGATACAGAGATTTTTAAACAAAAAACAAGGCAGCTTCCTCTTTGGGTTGAAGGACCTTGGCTTGATCTGTCATTGTACTCTATATAATTTGCCTCTAAGAAATCAATGTAAGCTATGTAAAAGGAAAATTTAGACTAAATCTGTTTGTCCAGTCTCTCTCATCTACCTTTCTAAATTTTGACATTTAACTTCCCCGGTCTAATTTTCAGTGCCTGCCCCAGAACCATCCCCTCAGCTAGAAACCTTCAAGAAGAAAGATGTTATAGAAATTCTGTCCCATAAGAAAGCTTACAATGCCTGTGAGTATGACTGCCTTTAATAAAATTTTTCAAATGTCATTTGTAATTAAGATGTCAAGATGAAAGTTAGAAACCATAGTTGTAGCTCTGTGAATCAGAGTTAAGTACTTTGATGATGATTATCTTCTGCCTCTAGCCATCCTGATAGCCCACCTGAAGCTGTCTCCAGGGGAACTGCGTCAGATTTTGATGAACATGGCCACAGACAGGCTGGAGCCAGCCCACATTAAACAGCTGCTACTGTATGCCCCCGATGCAGAGGAGGTCAAAAAATATGAAGAGTATAGACAGGACCCCAGCAAACTGAGCGAGCCAGATCAGTTTGTGCTGCAGGTACAGTTCTGGTTTACCATTACCGGGCTACTTTTGAGTTTCATTGATCTTGCATTTATCTTGATCTGCCTGTTGTGCATATATCAGATGTTATCAGTACCGGAGTACCAGACCCGCCTCCAGTGCCTCCTCTTCAAGTGTTCTCTTCAGGAGAAAACAGAGGAGCTGAAAGGAGCATATGAATGTATTTACAACGCCTCCATGGAGCTGAAGACCAGCAAGAAGCTAGCTAAAATACTAGAGGTAGCCCTTATGTTCAGAAAGGTTATATCACTGTAGATTAGAAACACATGAAAATACCACATACTTTTTTGATTAGTCTGTGAGATACTGATAAGAGACAGAGTCACTGTAGAAGCAAAGAAGGACATTCGCTAAATTATGTCTTTTTTTGTGTGAAAGAAGAAGAAAAGAAGAAAAATTAAATTACAGGAGCAAAAAAATTACACTCATAAACTAGGGGTGAAAATTAACGATCAAGATAAATTACTGTTGATACAATAACAGATCTGCTTACTAATTTGTGCCCTGTTTAGTTTGTGTTGGCGATGGGGAACTACTTGAATAACAGCCAGCCTAAAACCAACAAAACTACAGGCTTTAAGATCAACTTCCTTACAGAGGTACACCGAATGATATTTAACATATTATGGAGTATTTATGTATGGGCTTGCATGTGTATTTTATGACTCCACAATATCGCGTGCAGCTGAGCACAACTAAAACAGTGGACGGGAAGTCAACATTTCTGCATATCCTGGTTAAATCGTTATGTCAACATTTCCCGGATGTGTTGGATTTTTCCAAAGATCTTACGATGGTTCCACTTGCAGCAAAAGGTAGATACATACATTTGCCTTTTAACATTCGTTGAGAGTGCCAAAAATGTACTGGCACGATTGTCAAATTTAAGTGGTTGTTTTCATTTTGGCTAGATCTGCTTTTTGTCTCTGAGCATCTTTTTCCTCTTGCCTCTGGTTTCCTATTTTGCACGCACACCTGCTTTTAGTAAACCAGAGGAACATCACCTCCGATCTGAATGACCTTCATACCACAATCCAGGACATTCGCTCAGCTTGTCAGAAGATGCCTGCGACCTCTGACGACCGCTTTGCTGTTGTCATGAGTGTATCCTTAAAACCCCCTCACTGGGGTCAGGGGACAAAGAAAACACTATGTAGTAAATAAGATTAAACATTTTTTTGTGCCTTAACTCTGTGGTGTTAAGAATTTCCTGGAAAACAGTCATCCTGCAATCCAGTCTCTGGAGTCTCTCCAACAGAGAGCCATGGAAGAATTCAGCAAGACTGCCTCCTACTTTGGAGAAGACGGCAAAGCCACAAATACCGAGGCCTTCTTTGGTATCTTTGCCGAATTCATAAACAAGTTTGAGGTGAGCAGGAAATATTGAGCCATTCTTCATTCAAATGATTATCTTTGTTGCGTCTGCAGCATATTTCCTTTGTAGTTCCCTCCCAGCCGTCTCAGTTGCTTTTGCTCAACCGCTTGTGATGCATAACCTAAAAGGTTGCAGATAAACAGTTGCACTGTGTTATCATCTGATGACTGCCTCATTACTTGCTATATTTTCTGCTTTGCCAGTGTTTTTATTTTTAGAGAGGGCCGTGCATTGTGTTTAGTAATGAGCACTGTCTGCATTAAATCAAAAAAGCACTCTGCTAGGTTACAGCACTGATAATGAGCTTCATGATGTAAACTAGCAGGGCCACTTTGTAAACACTCAGCATTCATTAACGTATTCCAGCCCGCCAGACGTTTGATATTGGAGGTTTTAGATGCTATACTTTAAATTTTAAAAAAGCAGAGTTTTGAAAAATGTAACACTGTTTTGCATATTTCTATCATTTGCATTTAGTGTTCAGTATGTTAAGTGCAGCAGCTCTTTGCTTTTCCTTTTTCCTCTGCTGCTTTTTCTTTTTGAACTTTGCTGTGCTTGTGGTTTTCAAACTTATCAAACTTTTATTTATTTTTTTTGTTTTTTTACACCTGTTTATTAACATTTCTATGTAGTGAGTAGACCACATGAATAAAAGTACAGGGCTACACCTCTTTGTCTATGATTTCAGGTGTATAAAATCAAGTACCTGCCCGTACCTTCTGGTTTTTATAAACATCACTGGGATAAGTCAGTTCATGAAGTTTCTCACCTCCCAAATATTCCACAATCAACTCTAAAAGGTGTTATTGAAAAGTGGAGGGGTTTAAGAACCACAGCAGCTCAGCTACAAAGGGGCAGACCAAATAAAGTTAAGAGCAGAGTCAACCAGTGCAACCTACATCATTAACATCAGCGCAAAAACTGTGCACCTGGAGCTTCATGGCATAGGTTTCCATGGCTGAGCACCTCCTGCAGGTGTACTGCACACGTGGCCCAGTACTTTTGTCCATATAAGGCACGCACAACGACTGTCACAAAAAATACAAATATATATCTAGAAATATTACATATTTCAATAAGCAGGATGCATGCAACAAAGCATTAGGTTAGAAAAACTAAAAATAATACTACATGGAAAAACAAAGGATGTATATAAAAGTAAATTAAAAGAAAATCCTGCATCATCTTTTTTCTGCATTTCTTTGCCACAGAGAGCTCTGAGTGATCAGCAAGTTGCTGAAATCCCAAAAAGCCCCAGGAGTCCACGAATGGCCTCCCCGCTGGCCTGGTAACACACATGCACGTGTGGAGATTACAACATGCAGTTGTTCATACAGAACAAAGTATACCCAAGTACACAAACATCCTATATACATATACCAGTATATAAATACACTAACATACAAGCACATAAACCACACATCACAATACCAAGCAAAAAAAACAAGTTAGATGAAGGGAAAAGCAGAAACATTTGCATCAAAGACAGATAATGTAGCTTTAGACCAGTGTTGTACTATATTATATGTATCTTCAATGATGAAGACCAGTCAGTAGACTGCAACCTTGTTTAACCTTCAGGATAACTCTGCTGTTTGATAGTCGCTCAGTAACATCGCATAGTTTAAGTAATATTTCTCTAAGCCCTCTAAGTTTAGGTCATTGAGCACCTGCATAGTGCGGTACGACAATGATTTAATAAAATCTTTGTGGCATAACCACGATTAAGACATAGATCCAAAAATAGAAATTTAATTTAAATATATTCACACTCGTTGGTTCAGATGAAAGTACAAAAAGCAGTTTTTGAATTAGTTTGACCTTTTTAATGTGCCCACCGCACTGAATGTAACCTAAATTCTTTACTAAGTGATGCTTGTTTTCTTAAGTAAGTCCTCAGCTTAGGATGCATTCTTTGCAGCACTCCTTTAGTTTCAGTGGAATTTTCCATTTTCTACCATGCCAGCTGTGGTGGTAAGATTTTTTTTTTGTATTGCTGTTGTATAATGCTTAACTCCTGACCCTACCAACTTGTGTATATGAATCATTGGCTCAAAGTCACTGTTGGTGGAATTTTCCATCTCAAACCGTGCCAATATACCAGTAGGATTTATTTATTTTTTTGGATTGTTCATTTTGTTTCTGCATTGCTCCTATATAATGCTTTACTTCTTATCCTACCAACATGTACGTATATAAAGGTGACACTGGCTCCAGTCTCGAAGACACTGATAACAGATTGCCGAAGTGGGATTATGTGGATCTTACAGCGGGCACTGTGCAATAAATGAATGTTTAACTGTAGTCCACTGTTTGGTGTTATATCTATTAAAGTGTAAATAGGGATTATATTGTGCGTGTGGACTGTACAGAATAAGCCAGAATATGAAGAAAACATACGCTACAATTTATAAAGCACTTTGTTACTTTAATGTATTACCCAAGTATTTCTTTTACTGAATGTGTGATATGATGGGACCATAGAGTTATACCACTGAGAGGGCGAAATATCATATCGTGTAGCAGCATTTGATATCATTTTCACACACAACTAATAACGCAGTATACCAGCTGTTCAGATATTCCAGTGCTTTGTAAAAACTGAAGCTTATAGCTAGTATTTTTTGAAATCATAAGACAAATTATTACGGTAACAGTCACGTGTGCAGTCAGTAAAACCTTTGTTTTCTAATGGTATAAGTTGTAATGTTCTGGCTAAAGTACAGAATGTAAACCTCTAAGGCACTGGCGTTCATTTAAGGCCTACTAAGTGTTAAGTCTGTGTTTTGTATTGTAATCTAAATCTGACAAATATAAAGAGCTGTGTGAGATCCACATTTGGGTGAATGTCTTCTTCAGAACTTAAGCTGTCTTTATACAGGAATGCTGAATGGACTGTATTTATGCCAGGGCAAAATCAAACACCTCATATACCCGTGTCCTTACAACCTGATTACTGCTCCACATGGCATTGCTGCAACCAGTTAATCTCTGCTACTGAGGTGCAGTGTTAATGAGCCTTTGTCTTTGTAAGATAAGCCTGTATCTGCATTTTTCTCTCCTGGACGTGAACACACACACACAATCTCAATGTTACTTTGATAGCATACTATCACTGCCCACATCTTTAGTGTATTTTACATGCATTTAACACATTCAGCAATCACAGTTATTTTACTGGCAACGGGACTCTGTTGTGAAAAGACTTCCCTGTGTGGAGTAATAAATCTCTTACATTTTAACTACACCGTGTCGTGGACGAGGTAAAAGTGGAGTTTGATCTTTTGGAATGGAAGTGGAAGAAGCCAAGTCATTCGTGACACATTTGTGAATCGGTTGGCTTGCACGAGTTGACTTGCAGAGAGCCCAGCTGGAATGATACAAAGTGTGACGGTGTACTGAAAGGTAAGCTTGTTTTATTCAATTAATATCCAACAGAAAGCCAAAGAGGGTAAAATGGCGAGCTGCAGTTGTTGCCGTTATCTCAGATATAGCTGTTTTGTCATTTTTAATTCTACTATATTGGAGGAACTTTGACTAAGTCTTAAACAAGCCAGCAGATGTGTTTAAGAGTGAAGTACTTTTGGTGCTGTATAAAGCAGTCTGTCTGACATGGTGGTCAACTCAACTGCACACGCGTACATATACTCATTGGCCACTTTATTAGGTACACATTGGGTTGCACAACTGCTCATGAAGGCAAATCTTTAATCATCTAATCACATGGCAGCAACTGTGCCAACTCAAGAGGACATGCTGAAGTTCTAACCAAGCATTGGAATGGAGGGTTTTTGTTTTATTAAGGTTGTTTGTGCAAGATGAGCTCGTCTAAATATTTCAGAAATTTTTGATCTGCTGGGATTTTCCCACACAACCAGGGTTTCAGAGAATAGTCCAAGAAAAGAGAGAATATCTAGTGAGCAGCAGTTCTCTGGGAGAAAATGCCTCAGACTAGAATGGCCAAACTGCTTCAAGCTGACAAGAAGGCAAATACCCACTTGTTGCAACTAAGGTATGCAGAGGAGCTTCTCTGAACACACAACATGTCAAACGTTTAAAGTAGACATGCTACAGTAGCAGAAGACCACACCGAATACCACTGCTGTCAGCTAAGAACAGGATACAGTTCACATGGATTCACCAACGTTGGACAAAAGGAGACTGTAAAAATGTTGCCTGGATGATGAGTCTTGATTTCTGCTACACATTTGGATAGTAGAGTCAAGGTCAAGGTAACTTTATTTATACCCATAGGCAAGGTAAATTTGCTTTACAGAAAAATGATAGCATTTGGCATCCCTTCAAAATAATAAAATAAAAAAAAAGATTTGGTGTAAACAACATGAAAGCATGGATCCACTCTGTCAACAGTTCAGACTGGAGGCACAGGAGATTCCTGTCACATACGGTCAGCTGAGAAATCTGCAGCAACCGTGTGATGCTTTTGTGTCGATCTGGATCAAAATCTCTGAGAAACGTTTGCTAAACTAACTGAATTTATGCCATGAAGAAAAAAGCCAGTCCAACCCAGTTCTAGCAATGTGTAAAAAAAAAAAAAGTCTGGTAATTGGATTTTATGTCTGTGTTTAAGGTGAAAAGAATTTTCTACTTCATTCACTGTCGGCTCCTGAGACTGACTTTAAATTCTTGGATTCCAGATGACCTTTGACCTTCCAGTAGAACGCCAGGGGACCAGCGTGCCCCCATCCCCATCCACATCGCCATCTCCAGGGCATGGCAGTACGCTTGACACCGTGGATATAGTGGTGCTGGTAATCTATTTTCTACTGGTGCTGGGAGTCGGCCTATGGGTAAGCACAGAAAATGATACCGACATTTTTACATGGCGATCTGTATTCTTTGTCATACAAACTAAAACGAATTCAGATCTAATGCCTTTAAATATAAAACATATTGTGAAGACCTCTGTATAGTATCTGTATCAGTGCTTTTTTCTTACTTAATCTTTGCAATCAGCAAATGTCCTTCAATGAGAGCAGAGTGATCTGTATCAAGCTTTATCAGAATTTACATTCCACTTTTTTATATTGCCCCTTTTCTTGCCCTTCTCCTATAATTAACTTCCTTTGATAACCTGGATGCTCACAAATGGAGATTAAAGATCATATTACTGTCCAGCGACAGTAAGAATGCAGTGTTTTTTTGTTGATAACAACAAAGAAAACACCTCTAAATGTAAAAAGGTGGATTTGAGGTACCTGTGTTGACACATGAAGGCACATGAAGCTACAGAGTTCACCTACATGGGTGGATTTTGTAGCTCTACAAGCTAAAATAAGTGAGCCGGTGGGTCTGAAAGCCAGCCGGGATCTTTAGAAGCAGACGCATTGTGATAATTTATACACAGACGATACGAGGGATGTTTAGATTTGGGATTGGGCAGCGAAATTTGGGTTTTGTGGTCCCTGAGATATGTTGTCTTAGAAGTTTTAGAAGCCTTTTAACTTAATCTCTATCTTACAAATAGATTCCATCTCAGCATTATGAATAAATAGGTCTTCTGTTACTGTTACCTTTAAGAGGTTCTATAACATTTCCCATGTTTTTTCCAGTCCATGTGGAGGACAAAGCGCAGCACGGTGGATGGATACTTCTTAGCCGGGAAGAACATGACCTGGTGGCCGGTGAGTTGTGCAGAAACTCTATCTAGAGCACACTTTAAAAGTCAGATGGAGGCAAAATGTTCTGATTCGGACTCTCATCTATATTTAGGTGGGTGCTTCGCTGTTCGCCAGTAACATTGGCAGTGGCCATTTCATCGGCCTGGCAGGGTCAGGAGCCGCAGCGGGAATTGGTGCCATTGCATACGAGTGGAATGTAAGAAAATAATCTGTCAAAAATAACTTTGATATGAAATATTAATAGGTTTAAATTCTTGATGGTGCTGATATTTGTTAACTGACAGGGTATGATGATGGTACTGCTGCTGGGATGGCTCTTCCTGCCCATTTATATTGCCTCTGGTGTGAGTTTTCTACACACACTCTGAAAAAAAGAAACAATAAGTTGTTGCATGCATGATTTTGGTCATTTATTCCCCCGTGATCTCATAGGGCTTGACCTTATTTCTTCTACAGGTGACAACGATGCCAGAGTATCTGCAGAGGCGGTTTGGTGGTAGAAGAACTCAGTTGTTTATAGCCATCCTTTCCTTATTTATTTACATCTTTACAAAAATATCGGTAGGCTATAATCCACAATAGTGATTTATTTTGTGAAGCTTTATCTGGCTTAATTTTTTTCTAGTTTATTAGCATAAACCTATGTGTGTTTTTGGCCAGGTGGACATGTATGCAGGTGCCCTGTTCATTCAGCTTGCCTTACAATGGAACATCTACCTGGCTGTGGTGCTGCTGCTGTTAGTCACTGCTATCTATACTGTAGCAGGTGAGCTACAGTCCCACTCATGTTGGCTGTTCTGTATTTTACCAGCTTCTAGAAGTGCATAATGTGCTGTTTGCTGGTCATAGGTGGTCTGGCTGCAGTTATCTATACAGATGCAGCTCAGACTGCTATCATGCTGGCAGGAGCTCTGACCCTCATGGGCTTCAGTAAGTGAGGATATGAGTGAAAATCACAGCTTCCAGTTTCCAACCCTTTATGATCCAGCTGATCTATTTAGTCTCTATGTGTAGGTTTTGTGGAGGTTGGAGGCTGGAATGCTTTCATGGAGGGTTACGGCAACGCCATCCCATCAATTCGTGTACCCAACTCGACCTGTGGCATCCCCCGAGAAGATGCTTTCCACATATTCAGAGATCCGGTGACTTCTGACCTCCCCTGGCCTGGTGTTATTGTCGGCATGTCCATCCCCTCCATGTGGTACTGGTGCTCTGATCAGGTCAGTGATTTTCAAAGCTAAAGTTATGAAAGTTAAAGTTATGAAAGGAAGCTTTCCCCTCAGAGAGTGTTTAATCGGTAGAGTTCAAATCAAAGACTTCATAGGCAAACCTCGTTTCTACAGTGAAGGCAGTTCAGAGCTCGTGAGCCCTGATTTACCAACATGAGCATTAAAAAATGAAGTTAAGATGTAAGATGTCAAGAGATCTTTCATCTATAAAATATAAAGTACAACTTAGAGCTTTTACATCTTGTTGACGCCGATTAAAAATTTTCTCTGAAGTACTCAGAGAGTTTTAATCTGAAAATCCTCATCTTGAGAATTACTCCGTAAAGAAGCTGGCATGTTTCAAAGGTCCAACTGAAGTGAGATAAGAAAAAGCACGGTTAGTTTTAATTAGCATTTACAGTCTTTCCAGATACACAGCAGCATCTGTTTAGCCCCTGATATCTTACAAATTCCTGAGTGATAGCAGTAAGCTTTGTGGTTCCATTCTGCCTTACATTACACAGATATGTAGTTACCTGCTTTACATATATATATTTATATATATATTTATTGGTCAGCTTTTAATTCGGGACTCTCTGCAGGTCATTGTGCAGCGCTCTCTGGCTGCCAAGACCCTGACCCATGCAAAAGGAGGCTCCCTGCTGGCTGCGTACCTCAAAGTTCTGCCCTTCTTTGCAATCATGATCCCCGGCATGATCAGCAGGATACTTTACACAGGTACAGTGAGAACTGTATGCTGCAGCTGGAATACTGTGTTTGACCTTACTGCATATTATAACATTAGCCTTCATAATGGTGCTGAAAATGTGTGAGGTATTTAGGTAACACTAAACAAAAATATTGTGGATATTTGAGTTTGACTGACGTGTGTGTGTTTCTACTGTGCATAGACGAAGTGGCTTGTGCAGAACCTGAGGTGTGCAGAGAGATTTGTGGCAATCCAGTGGGGTGTTCAGACATCGCTTATGCCAAACTGGTCATGGAGCTTCTTCCTGCAGGTGAGAGACTCTTTCTGCTGCACCTCGTTTCCTGCTTCATGCTTTACGTGACGAGTCTTTTATGGTAACTGTGCGTCTTTCCTCCCAGGACTGCGGGGCTTGATGATGGCTGTGATGATTGCTGCTCTCATGTCCTCGCTGACCTCCATCTTTAACAGTGCCAGCACCATTTTTACCATGGACCTGTGGAAGAGTTTCAGATCCCGTGCTTCTGAATGGGAGCTCATGATTGTGGGCAGGTATGTGACCACGTCAGGGCATTCTGATATAAAACATGCAGCATGTATATCGTATGCTGAGACTGAAGTTTGAGCAGAAAAGCATTTCTGCACTTTATTCTTACTTAGAGCATCTACATTTGGAAAACTGAGCACAGTATTAGTTCAGTAAGTCGATCTTGTTAATGCCAACCTGCGTATACTTTTATGATTCAATCAACAAATCTCACACAGGGGACACTGTTTAAGTTGCTGCTGCTGCCTCTGCAAGCTATTTTGAATCCCACGCCCACCTCAGCTCCTTCTTTTTATGTTGTCTGACTTAATGAATGTAATGTTTGTGGTCTTTGATGCCTGCTCTGTTCTGTAAGAGGCGTTTTGATGCTGCTCTCCCCGCCTCCAGCTTTGCATGCATGCAAAATGAAAGAGTGGGGTGATCCCATAAGAGAGCTCATATATGAATTACTGCAGATGGAAATAACAACCTACTTTAATTAAAGTGGTCCTGTCTGAGAAAGCTTTGTATAAGGCCCTTTATGTGAGCTCATCCACCAAACTTTACTCAGTAATGGCTAAATGCATTGTGTCGTTTAGATTCCAGCACCTTTAGTTTTCTGCTCTTTGTCAAATCTGTGCATTGCAGAACCTCATTATTATTGCATAACGCCCCTTTTATGGTTTGATGTGTGTGCTGCAGAGTGTTTGTGCTTGTGTTGGTTGTGGTGTCTGTTTTGTGGATTCCAGTCGTCCAGGCCAGTCAGGGTGGCCAGCTCTTCATCTACATCCAGTCCATCAGCACTTACCTCCAGCCCCCCGTCTCCATCATCTTCCTCATGGGCTGCTTTTGGAAGAGGACCAATGAGAAGGCAAGATGTTTTTTCTTCTTCTTCAGAATGTTCTTGCGATTGATAAAGTAATTCATGGAAAATACACCCGCTGGTCACTTTATTAGGTACACCTGTTCAACTTCTCGCTACTGCAAATATCTAAACAGCCATTCACATGGCAACAACTAAATACTGCCATGTGACTGACAGACGTGTTCAAGACGACTTGCTGAACTTGAATGTGACAATAAGGAAATTTAAGTGACTTGGCACAGTTGCTGTTTGGTGTGGCATGCTTCCAGCAACTTGTTGAATCTATGCCCTAAAGAAGTTAAGTTCTGAAGGCAAAAAGCAGGTCCAACCCAGCATTAGTGAGGTGTAGCTAATAAAGTGGCCGTTGAGTGTATATTCATGTTCCATTATACTGTGTATAATGCTGATGTTTGACTCCCTCCCTGGTGCAGGGTGCTTTCTGGGGCCTGGCTATTGGCCTTGTGGTCGGGTGTATTCGTATGTTACTGGACTTCATCTACCCTGCTCCACTGTGCTATGAAGAGGACGACAGACCTGCAGTGTTAAAATATGTTCATTACCTCTACTTCTCCATGTTGCTGTCCTTCATTACCCTCGTTGTGGTGGTTGTAGTGAGCTTGGCTACAGAGGAGCCAAAACCAGAGCAGGTGAAGCCACTGTTAACTTTCAAGAAAATGCCCACTGTCTTTAAACACACTTTTGCTAAGACATGAGCAATGGATGGATGGAAACATTACAAGGATCAGCTCATAACATCGCTCTGTAGCACCACTAGGTGTCAATAATACCACAGGGTACATTTATAATGAGACTGTCTTGTTAATTACCTTTTAAAGTCTGAAGAGAACATTTCAACATATGTAGTGTAAGTCGCACCTCTCTACAATACATAGATTTCTTTAACTCTCAGAAAGTTTGACTGTCACTTTTGTTTCTTTAAAAAAAAAATAATAATAATAAAAAACAGATTAGTCGACTCACATGGTTCACAAGACTCGACCCAGTGAAGCCTCGAGAGCAGGTGTTTGCATCAGAGCAAAGCAGCACAACATTAGATGTAATTGCTATTCAGACTGATGATGTGGGAGCCACTGGGAGAGAGGTGGGAAGCAGCAATGGAAACGCGTGTCATCACAGGAAAGGTGGGTCTTTGTCCTGCTCTCTTTTCCATTTGGCAACTCTTCAGCTCAACGCATCTATGAGACAATTCCAAGTTATTTTTCCCCTCCCTCTCTCCTTTTAACCCTTTAGATTCAGCATCGTCTGCCAGCAGTGTACGCAGTCAGTCCAAGCTGATGTCTGCCCTCTACTGGCTGTGTGGGATGGAGAGACGGAACAAGGAAGATGATCCCGCTCCGCTTCCTGCACCTGAACAAACGATCTGTTCTCTGGAGGAAAAGCCTCGTCTACAACTCATTGTTAATGCAAACCTCATCATTTGCCTCTCTGTAACCGCCTTTATCATTGGTTACTGGGCTTGATGGGCAGTAAATGGACAAAGAATGGGCTGCATGAAAGACTGTAGAGATTTGAATGTTTTATTTTTTCACTCTTTGTAAAGTTTTATCTTAAAAATTATAAAAATGTGGTTGACTTTTTGTAATACGAATCATATAAAAATGTTATGTCAATTGTTGCTTAAAAAACAACAACAAAAAACCCCTCAAGTAATGGACAGAGTGCAGGCAACTTGTTTTATGACCATTTATGAGCAATAATATTTGGCATAAAAAAAATCATTCAAGATAAAAACTGTTGAACAATCTTTATTTAGATCAAAAACGCATTGCGCAGTGCATTTTGTGCAGAAGAACCACCATAAAAATGCTTAAACAACCAAAACAAGAAAAGAAAAAAAAAAGCTGAAAATAAGGCAAAGCTAATGAGCCATAGTAAAAAAAAAATTCTACAAATTTTAATCACATGCTGGAGTTTGGTCATAGCTTTTGAGTGTGATAGAAAAATTATCAGTTACATTTAGCAGGAGAAAAAAAAAATCAGTTATATTTTTGTCAGCTTTGTGAATCAGGTCCATGGAAATCAAAGAAAATTCAAACTGAAAACTGCCCTGAATAACTAATAAATGGCAGTGTGTGCACGCTGGGATGGGACAGCAGTGGAAGAGAAACTGTTATATTGCACTCACACTAAAATATTTGGTCATTAGCAACCATAACAATGGCTCAACATTTGAACTCAGTTTGCTTTGACTAACAGTCATTTCCTTTGGTCCTTCATAGTATTGCTGTGGACATGAGGGAATTATTTACTCACTGAAAATTTCTCTTTATTTGGGTTTATGTGGTAAAACCAGATTCACATTTTAAAGAAGTATTTGCATAATTGAAGATTTAATAGTAATAGTTTTAAAAAAATAAAAAGATCAACTTTACCAGCATTCTGAAGCCAGCTGCGATATTCAGCTGCGATATTGCTGAGGTTTTATGTTAAAGCCCCGCTAGCCTTGTTCCTCACAAGGCCCTGCAGTCCAATCAGAGAATACCCAAGCAGTATGTGGAGCAAACCGTTTAATGTGCAGTCTAATGTGGAAAGTGATAGCTGGACAGGGCCCTTGTGGTCTGAACGACTAACTTAAGATGAGGTTTCTGGTGTGAGTCAGTATAGCAGAGGAAAAGGCAGCCATTCGTTTCCAGCGACACTCTGACATCATGTGAGCGGTACTTGAAGAGCCGGAGTGATTTCATTTTGAGTTACCCCGTCTTATGTTTGATCATAAACAGTCAAGCCCAGACTTTAAAAAGCGGTGCTCTCTGTCTGGATGCTGGGGTCTGGGTTCAGGGCTGGGGGGGTGTTAGTGGTAGTAGTGGCGGTGGCAGGCTCTTGACCAGCAGAGCTTTCCCCTTCTTCGTCCTCAATCACCTCAGGAATGATGGCTCTTCCAATCCCCTTTAGAACCAGGCCTCCTTCTGGAGAGGATGTTGAAGGGAACCAATCAGCAAACAAATCAATAAACCAAACCATATATAGACACACAGTTTTAGACCGGGGAGCTCACACTCACACATACAAACACGCACACACAGCAAGACACCAAGGAGTGCTCTCATAAATAAATCTATTCTAACCAGCACTACTTGAGTAACTCTTTTTAGTTGGTGTAGCAGTCATGAGAGTTTCCTTGGTGTGTTAATCTTTAAATGCAATGCAAATTATTAAAAAAAAAATAAAATAAAAATCTGTTCAAGAGAACACACACACACACACAC
>NW_005187460.1:2458132-2479556 GCF_000239375.1 Pundamilia nyererei
CTGTGTTAGTAAGCACAAATACAAAAAATTGCAAGCATGTTAGTGTTGTTGCAAAGCATAGCTAAAGCCTAGGACAAAAGCACCAAGCCTACATATAAATGTATATGTGCACGCCCACACACGCCACTTTTCTCTCCCCCAGACAGATGCACATGCAGTAGACACAGACCGAGGTTAATGCATCAGCCAATCAGATCCTTACCATTACCTGCCTTACAAAGCTCATCTTACAGGCAGGCCCGCAGCTCAGACATCTGCAATATTTACACATATGCCGTCATGCATCAGATCACCACAGCTCTTTTGTAAGTGTGTGAGCCAAAAATGAGACAGTGAAACCAAAAGCCACTGAGCTAAATATAGCACTGCTCCGAGAAGAAGCTGAAATCACTCAATAACAGAAGTGAATATAGTACCAGCAGACGGCCAGCAAGTGAGTGAGTTCAATAATGGGAATGTCTGCACAAAGAAAATCATTTAAACAAAAAACACACCAAAGAAAGCTTCTATTCTTCAGTAGATCTGGTAACTTCCTTCAAAAACTTGTCTGAATAAACAACAATTGCCTTTTATCTATATTGTTTTCAAAGGTGGAGTGTAACCATGGTGGAAGTGGTCAGATGTTAAGTTAAAATGATACTTCACCATTACTCGGAGGTCATTTTAGCAGATATACATTTCAATATTTGTACTGCACTGTAGTTTTACTTCCCACTTTCACACCATTATAATTCATGATCCCATTGAAATCCATTTTACAACTGCATTACAGTTATTTACATAATAAATCAAGAATAAGAAATGATCATGTGGTTTATTATCTGGGGTCACATCAAATTTATCACCGTACTGTTATTTAATTTGCATATTCTTCTGTACTCTTGTATTTTTTCTTGGTAGCTCTTCGAATGCACAACCCTTATGTGGAGTTTTTAAAGTTAACAAAAAATAAATTAAGAAATTTAAAAAAATATATATATATAAAAAAAGAAAATCACATCTTTGCAACCACTGCACTGCAAAAGTGGCCAAATCAACGATTACTCTGTTTAGAGGTTAAAGCTTTGTATGTACACATACAACTTATTTTAGCAATGTTTTTGTTGCAGTAGTTGATTTCTGCCACACTGTATTGCTGACACCATTTAAGTCGATGATGCAAACCTTTGTATTTGTATTTTAGTATAAAATATTTTTAGTATAGTATATAAATTTTATACAAAAAAAAAAAAGAAACTGAGACACAGACTGGTTTACCTGTTATGATCTTTGAGGCCGAGTTGAACATGTCATTGCCGCTGTCATTTGCTGCCGGTTGCGGAGGCGGTGGCATGCTGGGACGGGGTTTCGGTTTTGGAGCTGGCCTCGAGGGTCGAGGGAGAGATCCGGAGTGGAAGAGCGGCGGAGTGTCAGGAGGGGTGGGACTGCTAGGGGGAGAGTGCTCTGACTCTCCCTGGGCTTGTTGGGGTGTAGGCGGCTGTGGGGGTGGATGGCTCGGAGCTTGGATTAGGGCATCTTTGCTGTGGACACGACGGGGCGTGATGGGTGGGTGCTGCGGGGAACCGGGTGCTTGGGTGTTACTGAGCTGAGAGGCGAACGGGCTGGCCTGTTTGGGTGGGGCTGGGGCTTGCTTCTTGGTGCCTTCAGAGGAAAACGTACTTATTAAATCTCATTTGCTATATTAAACCACTAAAATAGCAGATTTAGATTTCCTCACCTCTGCGGACCATGTGTGGACTAGGCCCTTTGGAGCTTCCCTGAGGGTGTGGGGTTCCTACAGCGAGATGGCCCGCTGAACCATTCCTCTGCGGAGGCAGGGTGGACATGTGCTCACGGGCCGGGCTGTGAAAACACCACAGTTCCAATTATTAATCCATTTCCGTGTCATACACCCTTAACATTCAAGGATCAAGTGCAGCACCAGTGCTCATGCATAAAACCAACTGCACACCTTTCCATTCAAAGAATAATTATACTTGATTAGGTTATTACAGAAAGAATGACTCAAAAGGATCGATAAACGCACGAAGAAAGCACGGGATGCAAAAATCATGAAAGAAGTCCATTCAGCGGACGGAACAAGTGTTCAGTAATGAGACACATGCATAAAAACAAAGTCTTCAAAGCTTCAAAGTTGTTAAACCACCAAACAGACGAGCAGACAGGAAGGAAAGACAGCTTCTCTTTATAAACAGAAACCGAGAGTTCTGTTGATCATCACAAACAGAGGGCAGGGGGAAAGTTGTGCAAAGCATAACAGTGTTTTTCATTTATTTACATTATTAATTAATGAAGCAGATTTAATACTTGCAGACATTATAGACAGTTTTATGCTCATGATTTTTTTGTGACGTCCAGTAAATCAAATTAATCAAATACATGGCAAACAAAGGGTGGCGAGCTCCGGATCGGATGATTGGCTGCAGTGGAGTACCGGTGCTACCTCAGCTCACTCCTTACCTGCTCTCCTCTGTGCTGAGCTGGGTTACAACCTGATGTTGCACTGTGGCTACCTGGACCCCACCAACCAGACCACCACCACCACCACCACCACTGCCAGCAACACTCAAGCCAGGCTGCTCAGCCTCTGAAGGAGGAGGAGGAGGATGGGGTTCGAGCTGTGTAGGAGTCCCGGCTTCCAGAGGGGGTAATGGGGGTTGGAAGGTGGGTGAGGTTAGTGGTGACTGCTTTCTATTTAAGACGCTGGTTCTGCGAGGAGCGGGCTCCGGCTGTTTGTTAACAGGGCTAGGGAGGGGGGGAGAGGGGAGAGTGTTCAGGAGGGCAAACCACAGGCCATCAGACAAGAGTGAAGGAGCAAGAGACTCAGAGACAGAAGTAAACAAAAACGACAAACAAAAACAAAAACCCCCTCGAAAGAACCCAGCGAGAGCAGTGAGAGATGTTGTGATGTCGAGACAGAAAGAGACGCCACTTCCTGAGTGGAACGAAACCGGTTCAGAAAGAAGAACCCAAAGAGGACATAAAACCACATGAGTGACCTTTAAAATAGAACAACTTTGAACTGCAACATTAATGCGGCGACAGGTGAAATAGAAAAAAAAAAAAAAAAAAAAGATGACAAAAATGCAAGCCCACGCAAAACATAAAACCAGCAACCTACAGTGCAACCTAAGCTTTAATTGGAAATTAAGGAGATAACACAAGAGTACACAACAGTAACACAAGAGAAATAAAAACTTGAGACATAAATGGATTCCCAAACATTATTAAAAAGGCTTTGTGTTTCATAAATGTTATGGTCATGTTACGGACGAATCTCAGCAAAATATAACTGATTAGCTTAAAACACAACAAATGTAGTGCACAAATCACACAAAGCATCATTTCCCTTATTTCACTTATTAGTAACTGGATTCGTGGGATCTACGTTAGACTGCGGCACAGCCTTGAAGTCTGGACTGGGCAGATCTTCAGTGGGCGTTTCAGTGACCGTGATGGACTCGTTGGCCACGACATAAAGGGCCGACACCGCTGGGCCCCTCGACTCCTGCCTGCTCAGTGTCTTGGGACGGGACGGCAGGGTGAGGGGCAGGCTGAGGCTGAGGTTGGGACGAGACAGGTACCTGTCTTTACGAGGGGTGTGACTGTCCCCGTCCTGCCCCATGCTGCCGGGGCGTTTCCTGTCCAGGATAGGTTCGGGGTCCGGGGTGGGTGGATGGCTGGGCAAGGAGAACATGCCTGACACGTTGAAGTCCACCTCTGGAGGACAGAAGCAAATTAAGCAAATTAAAAATGACCTACAGCTTGCAAGAAGACTGTATACAAAAGATGCACAAAGCCTCTGTGACATCACTCACTGGCCACTTGGAGCCATGATATTTTCAAGAGACGGTAGAGTGTGCTATAATCAGCTGACTCTAGGAGACCGTACAGGTGTATAACTTATACACCTACCAGCTAATAAGTGCCAACCAACACACAAACAGAATACTACAATTTCCCTCACTGAAACTAGAGTAACACACAATAAGCCTTTTTTCTCCAGATAATTTAATTAAAAATACTCAAAACTAGAGTCAAAAGGTCCAGATTAGTCACTCAAGTTAGCAAAATTGAGGACTAGCAGATACCTACAGACTCTGCATCCTTTTCTTTAAGGCTCAGTAAAGTTATTTTAAAAATGCACCCTCTGCTCAGCTGTTACAGAGTAAATTCATTATAGAAACCACAACTGAATAATAGTTGGGGATTTCATCATCATAACAACTTAAAGCTGAGCTTTGATAGTGAACTGGGTAAAATCAGCACAAGCATGCTAATTTTAGAATTTGGTTAACAATGTGCTCTGAGCTTCAGCCACATCCTACAGAGCCACGAGCATGGCTGCAGACTCTTAGCCTTGCTGGCTAATGTGGAGAGAAACCGTTTTAGCTACTATTCATCAATTTAATGAGCTTCAATATTTTTCAAAGTACCCACTGTCAACCCACAGAGGATGAGCCTGCGCGTTAACATTGTTACATGAAAACTAAGTGCTGGCAAACTCCACAAATCAACAATGGAAATTTATGCAAATGTTATCTTTTGCAGCAGCACTCAACGGACGCATTACCACACGCTGCAAAGGTTCAGGCAGATTATATCATCGAGAATAAGCACGCCAAACAGCAGACAACAGACAGAGAGAAGGAGAATTATTGCAAATACAACAACAGTGTTTCACCTTCAGGGAAGAACCAGTCAGCGTGTTGGATAATAGGCTCAATGATGGCAAGTACATGCACAGATGTAGCTGCTGCCATCTCTGCCAGCGTCCTGAGTACGAGCACAGAGACGGAGATAAGAACGGGAGGAAGGTCAGTCAGCCTAAGAGAACGACGCGCTTTGCATTTTAGAATAATGACATAAAAGTGAGGTGAACAGTCCACGACATGCTCACCCTTCGGTCTTCGACCACAGCAGGTTAGGCCCCAGGACTATAGCGATGTTGCTGGGAGTCATTTTATTAACATCACTGTCCTGAGCCAGTTTAGCCAAGAACTTCACCAGATACCTGCAACGGAGACACAAACTGCCTTAAAAAACAAAGACATCTCCAAAATATTTTTCCCACCTTTAATCATACACTGTCCCCAACCTAGTGGGCTTCTGACTCCTCGAGAAAGTTACGGCCTTGCTGTGAATGTGGCCTGAGAGGCTCAACCAGGAAACTGGTTTACTAGAGCATCAAAGTAACATCTGGTACAGTGGTGAAATACGCACCTATTTTTCCATCTACAGTGCTGTGCAAAAGTCTTGAGCCAACCCTCATTTCTAAGTATTTTGCTCTCAAGGAGCCAGATGTTCTTGTCATTTTTTAAATTAAATTAATGTTGCGATTTTTTCCACTCATTTTTTGTTAAGCGTATTAAACCACTTAACTCTGACTCCTGAACCAGTCTGACATAGAAAAAAGGGGAAATAAAGAAGGTGTTTAACTCACAGAAACAACCACTTTTGTGTTTGCACCTAACAAAGAAGCTGTAACTGTAGAGCCAATTTGTTACCAGCAGCCTTTTGCAAAGGCAATTTATTCCCATTGTTTAACCAAAAAGATGATTCTCAAAGAGCTATTTACTTAAAAAAATAAAAAAATCCAGCAGAGTTTTTAGACCTGATGCAGCATCTGAGCGATGCATCTGTCCCATTCATTTGATTCACCTTCTGTCCATTAAAGTCTCATCAGAAATGGTCTCAGTGGAAGTGGGGTGGGTTTCAAGAAGCTTAAAAAAGGCAAACTAGAGGAATATGTGGAGGTATGCCAAATTATACAAGAAATTCACTTAAAAATCCACTGCAAAATCTGTTGTGGTTTGAAGCCCCGCATTTTAGCCTGTGGTGTTTGAGATCTTGCCAAAATTGAATTATACAAAAAAAAAAAAAAAAAAAAAAAAAGCACTGTCAGATTTGATCCAACATGCAATACCATCTGAAAAGTGCCCAAATGCCAACGGCTTAATTTTTCCGTATAACAATCATCTCAAACCTGCTGCCAATGCAGGAAAACCACACCTGGATAGAACAAACACAGTGTAACTATGGACTGATCTCTCCAGAGCCTGGACCTCAACACAGACATCATGTTGACAGAACAGAACAAAAGGCAGCCAGCATCAAAAGAAGAGCTTTGAATGTCCTTCAAGAAGTATTCCTGAAGACTACTTAATGGCAAAAAAAAGAACTCTCAGAGAGCACAGACTGAACTGTTCAAGAATAATGATGATATCTTTATCTTTTGCTAATTACAGCTCCAATTTTCCATTTTTCTGGCAATATATAAAGAAATGAGGGATGGCTCAAAATCTGGTGAATTCCTCACATGAATAAACATGTACAAAAAAGGTTACATTTAAAAAGCAAATAAAAAAAACAGCGTTATTTAAAAAAAAAAAAAAAAAGGCTGGCATAAATGATAGTAATTAAAAGAGAGTAATATAGAGTACCTGAAGTTGGCTTTGTGGGCCTTTGGCAAATGGTCACATGTCACCCACAAGGCCTGAAGTCTTTTGTCAGAGTCTAAGGTACTGAAACATTAACAACATTTACTGCAAACATACTTCACATGAATCTAAAGTTTATTAGTGCTGCAAAAGTGTTTTACAGGACATTACAGGAGTCATGTCTTTGTGTGCAGTGTCTTACTTGGAGGCCTGTATCCACTCATCATAAAGGCTAAATGTCATTAGAGGTTCAGGAAGTTCCCTGAGGTAGGACTTGAGAGCTCCTGTGTATCAAAAACAAAATATATGCCATGAGACAAAGACCTGGAGCTGATGTTTTTAATTTCTGTGGATTTGTAGAAGTAGTACCAGCCACGGCATGGGGATCAGAGTAGAAGCCCTCGAGCTGTGAGGTGGAGCAGTCCAGCGCTGCTTTCAACTTTTTCAATTTTGAAGCTCCAGCAGCAATTCTAAATAGACCCTGAAAAGAAAATAAGGGAGAGCAAGGTCACAGCAGTGCCTGGTTACAGGAGGCTGTTTCTCTCCTAAAATTAAAGAAGTGAGTCTGGGTTGGTAACACAAAAGAAGAAGTAATGCAATCGAGTACTGAATGTCTGCAAAAGTAAAGAGAAATGCTTTTGCTATCAACAGAGATGTGACTCTTTCAGGATGAGCACCAGACGGATGCACAGCAAGAAGAGGTTTGTTTCCATTTAGAAATGTCTTGAATCGTACTTCATGGGGAGTCTAGTGATACTGTTTCAATTCAAGAGTGCAACAGCGATCATACTAATGGGTAACAGATGCCTGTGTGTGCACACACACAGAGGTTTTATTCCCACAGGACAAAGACTGGCTAACCTCAAGTTGGCTACAGATGTTTCCAGACTTTACATGCCATCATTTTTAAAACGCAGTCCACATGACCCACATATCCTTCCAGTTCAAACACACAGGAGGTTTATGGGTACAAATTTAATCCAAATTCTGGTCAATTAAACCTCAACTTTGCCCTACTTTAGCAAAGTCTCCAATTTTCTTCTTCCATCTCTCCATCCATACCTCCTCCTTCATGCCGGTCTCAAGCAGCATCATGACGCAGGCCTCAATCGGCAGAGCGATCTCACGGTTGGTCCTTTTCAGATGCTCCTCCAGCGCCGTGCCAAATGCCGGCTTCTCTATCCAGGAGTCTAGGTGAGACAAGCATCGGCAATGTTCTGCGTTGGCACTCGTTTCACTAACTGTCTGCAGTTAACTTCATGGCTTTCAACAATTTTTATATAGTTCTACAGCTGACAACAGGAATACCACATTCTTTATTTAGACTTTTAAATGAAGTCTTTGCAGGTATGTTTGTGTGATACGATTGCTCTTTTGTCATGTGCATGAAAACATGTAAAAAGCCAACTTGAAATCCGGTTATCCTGGCTTTCATCCGGATAAATCTGGGCCAAACAAATAATAAATCTATAATCAGATTACATCAGAAAGCTGATTCTAAGGTTCATATAAACACACTTAAAAAAAAAGCCCAAAAAACCCTCTAATGTGACGATGTAATTGTAGTGAGTCGTTTCACTATGTTGCAATAAGCTGTGCACTTCGCAAATGAGATAAAAGCTTCTTGTCATAAACAAATTCAACAGTTTGAGGCCCACACACACACCCACACACACCCACACACACACCCACACACACACCCACACACACCAGTCTGTGATATATACCAGCCAATAAGACAGAAAACCTGCAAAATTTATAACAGCACACCCTGCTAAGGGACCACAAAATAAACAATTATAATGTGAAGTCCTTTGTGAGAACTGTTAAGCAGGATGACAAGCCACTCTTTATTTCTCTAACCCTAAACCAGCAGATCAGCAACAAAAAGAAGAAGCAAAGTTTTTATGTTATTTACATGTTTAATAATATGTTTTGTGTCTTATTGTTCACCTTGCTGTGTCTGGATGGTGGGTATAACTACTTCCAGAGCTGCCAGAGACCTCCTGTGGTACTCTGCCTGGGTCTCTAATAACTGTTATACAGAAACACACACACAAAATCACATACACCAAATCTAATGTGAACATAGTACTTGGTTATCACACATCGCCTAGTAACTGTGTTACAGTGGAACGTTCCATATTTGCATTTCCATTACCAGTAAACTGAGGTGCACTCACCATCACATAATAGCGTGCATAGTCTCCCTCTTTAGAAGCAAAGTTGTACAAGTCTGCAGAGAGCTGGTCCTGCATGAAATGACAAAAGAATGACGTGTATGGTAAACAATGAGAAACTGTTCACGAAGACATGGATATGACAAAGCTATGAGCTTTAATTACTCGGTCCAAAAATGTGCATAGCATCAGTGTCCTGATTTAGTCCCCCTTATAAAGCCTTCTTTGTTCAGCCAGTTCATCAAATATGATCCTAACCTTATGCAGCAAGCCTCATGGGAAAGAGTCGACATGAAATCTACCTTGCATATTTCTACTTTATTGAGTGCCTCATCCATCTCGTCTTTGAGCGAGTCAACTTTAGCTGCCATGGCTGGATTGGTGGACTTGGTCGCCTGTAACCACCTGCAGAACAAAGGATTATTTAAGTAACCATGTTAGTGGAAACATTTGAAAGATTGGAGCCATACAAAGACTATTAATAAAAAATTTTTTTAAAAAAAATTGTTATCAGGCTGTGTGGAAATGTACCGTGTTTTAGCAGAGTCATAATCGAGAACCAGCTTAGCAAGCTGCTTTCTCTGTTTCAGTATGTTGGGAATCTCTACCTGTGAGAGAAACAAGAGGAACCATGAGAACGACATGACTACACATGCACTGCAAAAGGTATAATGAGCACTTTTGAGCAATTTTCCTGTGAGAACCTTGTGTCAATTTTAAAGATACAGAATAGCAATGAACCCAAAACAGTGCTAAAGGCATCGTTGAATTTGGCACAAACACAAAGTTCAGCTTGATGTCTCTGCTGCTGGGTCTTTGTTTTTATAATATAGCGCATGATTTTAAAGGGATTAAAAGGAAGAAGCCAATCAATGGTTGTATGCATGAGCTTTTACCTCTGCCAGCTGGTTGAGAGGATCCAGAATGTCTTTCTCCATCTGCATTTCATGCTGCAGCAGCTCAAAAGCCAACTTGCCCTCGGCTTCGCCACACACATCCATCATCTTGCTGTTCACGTGCACAGAGACATATATGCAAATATCCCAGTTATCACTACTTTTCCTCACAGCGAGTAAAACATATGTAAAGAGCTTCAGCTAGATCCCACATCCCCTTTTTATTTAAATACTTTTACACTGATCTTGATAAACACTTACTTGTTCACCAATTTTGCCCATTTAAAGGTGATATTTTCAACTTAAACGATGCTGAAACTGGTCTTTCGATGGAAACTCACCCAATCAAACCCTCTTCTCCAAGCTGACTGCCGCCCTCCTGCATGGTCTGGGACAGCCCGGTCAAGGGCAGCTTTTTCTACAAGGGAAAAAGAAAGAAAGCAGCTCAGTCTACTTAATAACGTTCACTTCATTGACATGTTTTCTTTTCTGATTTGGATCCGACTCAAATTAGTTGCACAAACACCAAAATACCAAATACGTCATATATTTAACTTAAATATGAATTTGAAAAAAGGGGGATATAAGGGCAGGTCTTACAGCATCAAGGAAACATGTAGACAACCCCCTCCCCAATTCAGCTTAGCTTCAGCTAATTTTTTTTCTCCCCTTCATTATCTATACCCTGCCTGCTGTGGCTCTACCCAACAGTTTAAGGACAACTGATCCAACCACGTTGGCTTATCTGTTAATTTCACTTTGCCTGCAGGAGTGCCAAACACTGCACCATCAAGATGACTTAATTTAGAAGAGTAATCAAAGTATGACAACGTAACAGGGATTCCTTCAGAGTTGCATCAGTTTTATTGGCCTTTGGGCTGGGTCTGCTGAATGGTGATAGTGAAGCTGGAAGGAGAGTCTCTGTCATATCTATGTGTTACATAAGAAAAACACATGATAGCAGGGCCCTAGTTCAGAATGGCTGTCACAGTGATTCATCCTAATTATGCTCTTGTAAATGAAGCCATATCCAAAGTGTGGCATGTTGCTAAAATGATGGGATGAAAAAGTGAAAATGAAAAAGCTAAATGATGGAATGAATCTGACAGAGAAAAAAAAAAAGAAAAGAAAAGGTGCCTCTTACATGTCTCTTCTCTGTGTCTGTGCCCAGCTGACCTTGCAGACAGGACACCAGCCTCTTGTGCGTGTTGTGAGACACCAAACGAACCAGCTCCAGCCGCCTCTCGATCTGTGGGCACACACAAAAAACAGAAGAAAAAAAAAGAAAAAAAAAAAGATAAAATGCAGCGTTATCAAATTAGAACAAGCAAAACAGGTCTACCGTGGAAGAGATCAGCTAACTGATTTAAACAAGGATGAAGGAAATAAGTGTAATGGACCGTTTAACCTTCCTGTTCAGCAGAAACAACACAGGTGAGGGCTACAAATCAAAATACAGATGCTGCACATGCACACATTCATCTCGCATATTTCCCACCCTGCTAGTGTTTTTGAAATATGACGGCAGTTGTAGGTTGTTTGTCCAATTCTGTTACATGGCGTGCAGCTCTGACAGCCAGATGGAAGGAATCAGAGTCAAGAGCAAGTCTTTACCGACAACAGGAAGCGAGAGATGCTATCAAAGAAAGCAGATGCATCAGTCTAACTGCAGGCCTGAGCTACTGGTAATGGAGGGGATCAAGCACACTTTCCCAGTGGTTTTCGATGTCTTTGTTTCTCTTTCACTCACATTTCCATGACCCCCTATAGCATGCTATACGTTTTGTAGCTTGACAAAACGGTTTAATTTTGAGAGGCTTGAAGCCAGCAACAACAATTCCACATTCTGCCCTCGTTTGCTGTCTGCTCCCAACTGATTTGACTAATTTTCTCTACGGTGGCCCTGAGTGCACAGGACACAAGTGAGCCAAGAAAAACACAATCACCAAATACGACAGCATGTGCAACATTTGGATAAAAATGCTGAAAATTAAGACAACAGTGATCTGCAACTACGAAGAACATAGCAGGATCACCAACACATATTTACACTTTGAGTTGACAGTAATCTTGTATTTTATTGCTTCATTTTTCCAGCACCAGGGTGGGACTCTGGCCTTTGGTAACTGAGTCACCAAGAAAAAACTATCATGTCCCACAAATCAGGTTGAGAGTTCCTCTGTAGCCAGACACTTTATATCGATGGGCTGATGGAGACTGTGGTTTGTGGGTATCGAGGCTGTCAGGTCACTTGGTGAAGTCCTTACAAAAAAAAAAAAAAAAATACACTTTTGAAGTTGTATTTGGGCGTGGCAAGACCCAAATATGCTTTGCTTAGGCTGCTGCCCCTGCGACCCGGCCCCGGACAAAGCGGATGAAAATGGATGGATGGATGGAAGACCCAAATATGATACGCTAGATTTTCTTATGCTGTATATTTTCTTGTGCCTTTTTCCTATTAGTATTTGGTTTTGGTCTTGTCAGCGTTACTGAGCGATGACCTCGAGTCTAAAAATGGGGCGGCCTGTGATCGAGTGTGAACCAGATGGGATGCAAATTAGCGCCTCCAAGTCTGTTGGTTCTCAGCTGGCAAAGGATAGAGTGATCGCTCCAAGTGGAGGAGTTTATTTATCTTGGGGTCTTGTTAAGACTTGTTCAGTTGCAGTGATACAGACGCCGTACCTGTCTGTTGTGGTGAAGAGAGAGTCCAAGCTGATTTATTGGTCGATCAATGTTCACACCTTCACCTATTGTCACATACTCTGGGAAATGACCAAGAATCTTACTTGATTGTGGATACAAGTGGCGGAAATGAGTTATATTTCTGCGCCAGATCTATGTCGAAACTTACACCACAACCAGAACCCCATTTTAGCCCTACGCCACAACCTTCTAAGTAACCTGATGTGCCCATCCCGAGAACTGTGACTACGCATCGGCTCGACACACTCCACAAAACACTTGGGTTGCGTGGAATGTTGCCGTTTGGGGATAAAAGGAGTTTTTTGTTACTACACAAGTTAGGACGTAAATTTCCCACAGAAGTCTAAATAAAGCTTTATAGATGAGGTGAGAAGTTCAGAGTAGAAAAGGAGACAGCTAAAGTGGTTCAGGCATCTGACCAGGATGTCTCCTGGGTGAGGTGTTCCAGGCATGTCCCACTGGGAAGAACCAGGACACAGCGGCGAGATTACATCTCTCGGTTGGCTTGGGAACGCCTTGGTATCCCCCGTGTAGAGGTTAGGACGTAAATCTCCCACAGACAAATACACATTTGCATTCAATACATTTTCTGGAAAATCTGCTTAGAAACTTGTAGTGGATACAATTTTATTATTACAGTTACTATTACAATTACTATTATTAGTGATTAACAAACAAAGAAATTAACAAACATAAAAGGAGAACTTTATATCACTTGGTATAGATAACTGGCCCAATAACTCTCTATCAGACTGTCCTCAAATGCACCACCAGTGCAGAGTTCCAGGTACCTATAGTGACGTTGTGGGAATTACTGTGCTCTGCTGAGTTTTTAGTTCCTGACTCTTCCAGATGTGGGTTTGAAAAGTCTGCTAAAGAGGCAATTATAGAGAGAATTTACTCTCTAAATGATCAGCAGTTATGTGAAGTAAAAAAAAAAAAAATCTGCTGAAGCTTGCATAATCACCAACATGGTCTGCCATAAGTATCCACTTCCTCTTCCCGTTTCAGTATAAACATTTAGCTGCAGCGCTAGATCTGAGAGCTGCTCATTTGCTGTCTGATCCCATCTTCTTCCTTTGTTTTCATCCTCCCAAATTCACTGATCTCCTTGCCCTGTTTGAGTCTCTCCCATACACTCATGCAGCTTTACTCCACCCTCCCTTTACTCTGCTCCTCCTTTCCTGCAGCTGTTGCAGCATGCCAAACCACATCTGGACTTGGCTTCCTTGCCTGGATCCAATTGATTCACTCACTATTCAGCTGATTCCAATTCAATTGCATCCAGACTTCCAACACTTTTGGCCAGAAAGGAAGAAAAAGACCTGAGTGACTGCAAAGTGGGAGGTATTGTGGACTGAAAAGACTGGATAATCGCAGTACTAGTGTTATTAGAGCATTTGGTTCTATTTATTGACTTCTTTTTTGTGAGAGCACACCAAAATAAACTGGGGACAGATTTCAAGATATTCTACAAGCTTGTCTATAAAATACTTTGTCATAAACTGCAAAGTGTTTTTTCACAAAACCCCCACAAACTTTTCTTTTGCTTGATCAGAATTAGAGATGGCAGGATACCACTTTTTTTATGTCCGATACCGATATGAATCCGATATAGTGTGTTTTTTAATCACTAAAACTGTGTTTTTTAATATTTTGCTGCTTTTTCTATAAGTTCATACTCAAGTTAAAAAAAAACCCCAAAAAACACTAAAGCTATTCTGTTATACCTGTATGCAAAAACAAAACAAAACTCCGCACCCAACATATTTCATAGTTCAGCAATACTGATCAGTCTAATAAACTTAAACCTACTCCATCCTCCCTATTCTGGTATTTTAAAGAGTACTTAGCGTAAATATTAAGCAACCTAACCAATAGGGTTCTAAAACTCCTAGCAAAGAAAAAAAAATATATATAGGGAACCACCCACCCTCCACCTCATGTTGCTTAATTGACGTAATCAACTTTAATTTGATGCAGGTTGGGGGGAAAAAAAATGCACAGAAATTAATCATTTTTCAAGAATAATTAAATAGATTCAACATCTTTCTTCAACAGAATTGCAGACTGCACAGATCGTACCTTCCCAAAGGATAAAGTACTATAGCTTACTAGGGTATATTAGACTTAATAGTTACTATATACAGTAATGGACTTTTATACATTTTACATCAGATTAAAACTTTGGGTGTAAGATAATTATTTATTAAAAGCTTGACATTTTAAATGAGAATAAGAAAGAAAATTATGTCTTTGTGCCCCCTTTTCCCTGTTCATGCCCTATCGGCCCCCTTGGCTAAACTTTGCTAGATCCGCCCCTGCACAGTTACCAGCCGTCAGCTGCGTAGAAAAAGATCCTGGTGTAGAAAGTAATATTAAATAAATTCTAACAAGGTTATCAAGGTTAAACGTGCTGATGTTGTTAAGCCGCTGGTTTCCTTTTTCTGGCGCGAAGTGGGCAATAAACAAACAAGAGAGACGGACTCCCGAAAGAAAAGCCGATCAGCTGATCATGGATCAGTTTCATGATTGAAGTAGCAACAGGAGAGGGAGGGAGAAGAGGCACTCCTAAGATGAACTTACACACTTGCTTTACTTCTCTCTGGGATAACTTCCTCGGAGATGAAATGCCGCATTGCTAGAGAGGCTACAAATACACACAGCCGCTCTATCACGTGACGCATACTGCTGCAACGTGCTACAGTTATGAGCCGAGTTACGCCATGTCGCAAGTTTTGTGAGGTGCTTTTTGATATTTAATGGATGGGATTACATTTTTTATTTCTCTCCAATATCCGATCCAGTAATTTACGTCAGTATCGGACCGATACGATACGTAATATCGGATCGGTCCATCTCTAATCAGAACTGCGACAATATGAGAGGAAGTTGCTAAGATTCCCTACAGCACAGAATAGGCATCAAGGACAGCAGATATGGGATTTATTAATTCAGATATGATGGTGGTGGGTTGCAAATTGACTTACACAGTATATTGGAATTAAATGGAGGTTTCAGTAGCATGCCTAAGTCATCAAGTGGTAAAGTTGGAATTGTTGGAATTGCCAAGGGGGACAAAGTGTTTTCATACAGCCCTCTGAAGTCTTTTTATAAATAAATGAGATGTGCATATCTTTAACTCTTTATAGTGGTAATACAGCAGAGACAAGCTATGTGCGGGCTGGAACCGTATTAAAATAATAAATGGTGTGGTAACAAAATCTAATAAGTTTGTCTCAGGGTTTAAACTTGTAGGATCATCAGGAAGAGCCACCATTAAGGAAACAGAGAGATTCCAAGTATAAGAGTTGGAAAAAAAGAAAAAAGAAAAAAAAGATAGGAACACTCCCTGATCATAGGCGGAAACAAGCCCACACACAGACAATTAACACAACAGAAATGAGCACTTCCACTCTGCAGTTACTTGCTGTCCAAAGGTTTACAGTCCTACAGTCTACTTGCCAACTTTTCCCCCCTAAACAGCAATGAAATCAGAATAGAGAGAGCCGACAACCTCTGACCTTCCATAACAAAAAAAAAAAAAAAAAAAAAAAAAAAACATGGAACATTTAGTGAGTCACACAGGATGCAGTCATGTTTTCTGGATTGGACTGAATGGCTGGTTAACTGCCGGCTGGCAGGTGACGCTGTGGCTGACCTTGTTGGCAGGCCGGTTTACTATTCGACGAGCTGATGACTGAGCCGAATTGAGACTTTAATGCAAAAACAAAACAAAGTGTCATGTTTGACTGAAAGGAGTAGTCTCACAAGTTATGTGAGAAAAACATGTCTGTCCTTTAAATGTGTCTGTAAGTAACTGGTTTTGTTTACGTTAGACTGGAAATATGACAAAGTGGTAAGACAGTTTTCCTCCAGCATTTAGCTTGTGATGAAATAGTAAAGGAGTTGTTTAAAATTTAGTTTTTTTATCCCAAGATAAGACAACCGGCTGGAGAACTCTCTACAGAGACTCCTGAGTTTTGTTTTTCCTCACCAGCCGTTTCACTGGTAGCCACTTGCTTGTTACACGTTATCAATTATCAGTCCATCATGCCCCCAATTTGGTACTTAGGCATGGGTCCAGCTCTAGCCTTGCTCACTAGTGTGAGATCAGGCAGCAGAGATACAATCCAGGCCGACAGCCGCCTCAACTCCCCCTCTGAAGCAGGACGTGTCCAAACAAGATGAATGCCTTAGCCAATGCAAACGACTATGGAAAAATGGAAAAGACTAGAAGTCATATAGAGTCAAATTTCAATTTGAACTTCTCAGGGAAGGCAATTGTGGAAGAGTGTGGGGAGGGGGAAAGGAAAAATTATTCTCTCTCTGTTCATGTTTGGAAAGAGGGAAAAAAAAACTTTTCCAGGCAGTGTGATTAAATTACAATGGCGATACTGATTCACTGCTATGTGAATCAGTAGTGCAGCAGCTACACATTGTATGGAGATGACTAAACAGGCAGCAAATCTGAAAACAGATTCTTTGCGTATATACGAGGTCTTCGTTATTTGCAAAAAAAGAACAGATTCTGACATGAGTTTTCCACTATGCTCGTCGTTTGCCAATTACATTCCTTACTGAGAGCCGGAGCTTAAGGAATGCCCAACGCAGCAGAAAGCTCCTGTCACTCTGTTATTTGATGTCTTTGCCAATCATGGTTTATCCATAACAAAAACACCATCTTCCATCATAAGTGAGTTCTATGAGTGCACAGGGCACCCTAGGTCGCAGGTCGATGATCAATCAGAAATGCGTCTTATGCACTACTTTGTGTGAATGGGGTTCAGCGGTCAGCTGCTAACTATCATAGAACTATGACTTCCTTGACAGAATGGGGGTTGGTGAGTCTTTCCCCCATCAAGCCTTCATCTTTACCTTCTTCCACAAAAGTTGCTTTCTTCCCTGAACATGATTTATTCCTCTCAGTTTGTCATATTTATTCACACCATTTTCCCAACAGTGATCTCACAGTTTCACTAGCCAGAGCTTCCCCATCCCCCTCCGCCACACAGCGCTACAGTGGACATCAAGTATAATTTCAAGATAACAGAGAATCACCAGAGCTTGCCTTGAGTGGAAAACCATAAGGCGCTTCTGCTGTGCCAAACCCTTGAGCTGGCTAGGCAATGCTGAATGAAAGACTAGCCAGTAAAGTTTTAATGGCAGCAGTTATACTCCGAGACTGCAGACAGATTTGGCATCAACAAGGTGCAAAGGCACGATTGCTTTAACAGAACTTTTGCGAGGAGCTTGTAAGTCTTCTGATAACTTCCGTATTTTACTCTACCAGAAAATTATATCTAAACAAGCCGGTTTTACATGCAGACATAAAATAAGCTATGGTTAGGCAGTGAACAGGACATCTTTCATAGGTGGCAGATACCCAGTCCCAGTGTAAACATATTTTATCGTGTGCTGTGGGCAAAACCTGAACTGTTATAGGGGTTCAACAATAAAGTCCAGTGAGGCCCTGGAGTTTACTGGACTAACAGATTTGAGGAAAATTAAATGTGAAGTCATATTAAGAAACTGCCTTCAGAATGACATTTATTCTGCATGGCATACGTTTAACTAGGGGCTGGAAACATTTCTGAGAGATTTTGTTCCATATTTACATGATAGCATCACACAGTTTTGTCACATGCAAATCAATGATGCGAATCTCCTGTTTCACCACATCCCAGAGGTGCTTTATTGAATTGAGATCTGGTGACTGCATAATTCATTGTCATGTATAAGAAACTAGATGATTTAAGCTTTGTGACACAGCTATCCTGCTGTTATCCTGCTGGAAGCAGCCAACAGGACATAGATACGCTATGGTGTTACGCATATGGACATTACTATAGGGACTCAAAGCGTGCCAAGAAAATATCCTCCACACCATTACACCATCACCAGGAGCCTGAACTGTTAATACAAGGCAGGAAGGATAGAGCCTCAGTTTCAGTTAGCTCATAGGAGGAGCGGCACACAAGTGTGGTTTGCTGCTGTAGCCCATTCGTTTCAAGGTTTGACGTTTTGTGTGTTGAGATGATTTTCTGCATAGCTTGGGCGTAATGAGTGGTTGAGTTAATGTTGCCTATGAAACATCATGCAGACAAATTCACTGCATTTAAGCACTGTTACATTTTTTCTAAATAAAGAAGGTTGCATTGACTTTCAGGTAGGCTTGGCAGCAAGGTTACTATAGTTACATATAACTAAACTAAAAATTTAAACTAGATGTGAAAACATGTTCATTTAGACCCTGGATGTTTACAGTACTATAGCACATTATGGATCAACACTAAAACTAATAAAAATGAAAGTAAAACTAAACATTTTCAAACTGATGAAAATGAAAACTAGAAAAAAACTAATAAGAAAATACAAAACTATTATAACTCTGCTTGGTAGCCATTTAACTGATGGACTAAAAAAAAGCATTCAGACGTGTCACATCCTGAGGGTGTTTTTGTACATGTGCATAAACTTGAGTTTGCTGAAATAAGCAGCTGCACCAGTATATAGGTCTCTTAAACCACAGATGTGAGAAAACTTTCTATGACATTTAGACTTTGTATTTATTATTCTTCTACCCGGTTACCACCATTAAAAACAGCATTGTTCACATTTGAGGATAAATGCTTATCACCTGCCCACCCCTCATTAGACTGCCAAATGGAATTTTTTAAAGATAATAAAAACTATTGGACGTAAAGTCGCTTTAAACAAGAGAAGATAAGATTTACCTGCAGGAGGTCATCGCTCAGGACCTCAGTTTTTTCAGCCCTGTGAAGAGAAACAAAGGCCAGTGGTCAAAGACTGAGGACATACAGAACACACCCGTGTCCTACAGCAATACAGGTGAGACACAAAAAGCTTGCACAAGAGAGTTATTATTGCATTTTACGACTATCCGGCATTGCCTTCATTTTTTCCTCAGGCTTCACTGTAGTAAAAACAGGTGTACCTCCTTCACGCAGTGTCATTGCAGGCATGTTAACCTGACTGGCCTGTTATGAGCTGAGCTTGGGTTTTTCCTCTCCTTTTTCTCCTGGTGGTTTTGGTGAAATATGAGACTAGTGATGCTGACATTATATGCACTTGTACTTATTTATGTATAGTGCATTTATTGCTTTTTGTGTACAGCTCTCTATTGCTAAATAAACTCTGGGACTCTACAGACCACCAAAGTTGAGCACAATCTCCAGCACAACCAGTCTGCAGCTTGCACTCTGTGCTGTATGCCTGCAGTAAGTGAACAGAATAAGCTGAAATCTACAATCAGTTGTTATAATGATATACTTATTTGCTACTATTGGTACCCCCAGGCAGTGGATGGCAGCCCCTCCCCGAGCCTGGTTCTGCTGGAGGTTTCTTCTAGTTAAAAGAGAGTTCTTCCTTCCCACTGTCACCAAGAGTTTGTTCATAGAAGGTTGTGTGATTGTAGGGTCTTTACATTGCACTATAAAACCACCTTGACTGGATTGTTTTTGTAAATTAGCACTATACAAATTAAAACTGAACTGGATTTGTACAACCATGCTGAACATCGATGCATAAATGTATTGCTGATCCCCCTCCTGGTCTAAAACACACACTTCCCCAGGTGTCATCTGCACCGTGTTTGTTATGGCAACACGTAAAGGTGTGCCTTTTTCTATGAAGTGAGGAGGAAGTTGCCAGGTGGCCTGTTGATTTCTGAAACACACCAAATACATGCTGAACTGTCGTAGAGTCTGTGGAAAATATTATGGCACAACAGCTCTCCCACATTTCTAGGAAATGCTGACAAAAAGCCAAACCCTTTAAACATCAGCAACTGTTCTTTAGCCATTTGATTTACATCTCGCTCAGCTGGTGAGATTGTCAAAGGAGTGATTGGTTTCCCCGTCAATAAATCCATCAACACATACACAGATGTTGTGTATTTATGCACAAATCTCTGAAGGCCTGTCCCCACCCTCTAACAGCACCAGCCAAGAAACACACAGTAGATTTACACCTTGCAGGGGAAAAAATAATCCGCTCACATGCAAGAATTATTACCCAATACTGACGTGGGACACAAAAATAAGATCTTCACATTACACTCTCAAAATGCAGTACAGGCTTACCTCACTCATGCCTGAAATACTCTCACTGTTTAGCGAAACTGCTTGTGGTGGCTGTCTGCTGTCTCGAGCTCAGATCACAAATAAGACCAATTCACATTGGTAAAACGTTGCAAAGCATAAAATGAATAAGTAATTTTTTGAATGATTCTGAAGACAACTTTTACTCTGAGCTGCTAATTATGCTGTTCAGTGCTCCATATGCAGTCTCTCAGATATTAGTGCGAGAGTCTGTGGAAGATTAAAATGTGAGGCATTACAGTGGATCACAGCAGAAGAGTCCTGAGTTCAAACCCGAGTAAGCCCTTCTTGTGAGAAGTTTGCACGTTCTCCCTGTGCTTGTGTAGGAAGATTAGTCTATGGTAATGCCCAGGACCGTCTTGCAAAGCAGTGACTCTAGAATGAAGCTGTGTGAGTGAATGTGCTCAATAAGACCAGAAAAAGTACCTGATATATGCCTCTCCATCTTCCATTTAATTAAATATCTCTAGGGTCTGGATGATGGGACACACCTCAAGGTGTACTTGTCAAAGCATCCTAATGAGGACCAGTCTGAGATTTAAAACCAATGCAGTCAGGACATTTTGAAAAAGTGGGGACCTTTTGGTTAGTCCTTACATCTCATCTCTTTAAAGGCCTGCTTGAGGGTGAAGAACTGGTTTTAATGTTATATTTATGTTAGGATTAGCGTGAGGGTCAGTCAGTGTCTTCACAAAGATATTTACGCAAATGTGTGCATTTTTCTTGCCAATTTATTCCACATAGTCAGCATCAGATGTCCTAGCTACAAAATGGTTTTACCCAAACAAAGAAGAAACTGATTTAAAATAGAATATAGACAAATGGATACAAGTCAGTGACTCCAATGTATTAAGTAAACAGAAACTGAAAACAAGCCATTTATTAACATGGTTAGTAATGCAGCTAGAATACCTCCACATGGATCCATATGACATCATTAAACATTAGGCTTTACAGGCTTGTCTCTGAAGGAAAAAGCTGCATGAGCAATCTTTAGATTCCTATCAACACGGAATTAGAATCGATTGAACTGGAGTGGAGTGCAGCTTGGCTCTAGCCAGAAGCTATTGTTCTTAAAAAAA
>NW_005187460.1:2480097-2489421 GCF_000239375.1 Pundamilia nyererei
CACGTGGGTGGACACAGATTTACTGGTTTATGATCTAGATCTTCACAGCCAGCTTAATTTCAATTCTGTCAACTTGTATTTGGAGCATCTATTAGCAGGAAAACCTTTTTTCGTTCTACTTTCTGTGATTTTTTTTTGTTTGTTTATTTTCTAGCTCCCACACACTCTTACTTAAGATGTGGTATTAATGGCACCCGAGGATTTCTTGCATGTTAAACTCGCCCAGCAGTAATCCAGAGTGGGTGTGGGCAAGCAAACTATTTTGCCTTTCAGTATGCAAGCTGTCATCCTGCCTGCTCAGTTGAGTTTTACTGCTCTTACACAACAACATGTGGAGTCATGTATGCAAGGAATCTAAGGCCAGCACCTGCAGGGTATCAATTGGAAACTAATCGACAGCAGTCTGGTTAATTAATACAGCAACAAATGGAGACACTGAATCAGAGACGCAGGAAGGAGGATGGTATACGTAGTTTGCCCTATCAACACCCATCAGGTAACATGCGTGTGAGCATATCCTACCCTGTAACTGAACATATACCACTGCACATGTGAGTACATAATGCAGTAAAAGGTGGGGTCATTCTTGGGTCCACAGAAGGGCAAGGGGGACTGTTGACAGACTTAATTAAATAGGTGTTGATGACAAAAGTGAATTCAGAATCGAGGCCTCCTTCAAGTACACTAAAAGAGTGCAATATAGAGAGCAAATAGAAATATTTGTATTTATCTATTTAGCATATATTTAAGTCTCTCCATCCCTTACAGTGATGCCTCTTTATTAATATTTGCCACTGTTGTTTTATTGTATGCGGTTTGTATGTTTTGATAGTATCACATGCATCCTAAGCAGGGCGTCTCTATTTAAAGAAAGACATCATACTTTCATTGCCTCCATTTGAGCCATTAATTTATTAAAGGCAATAGCTGTGATAGTACATGAACTGTTACAGCAGATTAGATGAGAGCCGTTTGTTCTCATCTAAAATTGGTTTTATGTTCAATAGATTATACAATCTAAAAGAACATTTGATTATAAGGTTATTAATAAGGATTTTTTAAAAATCTGTTGTAGCCATTTATCCATTGAATCCACTTACTTAATGCTACTAAATTCAGATGTTTTCCCACAGTTACAGCCACATACTTTTAAACCAAATCTGGAAAATCTACTTTTCAAACTTCTTGTATTTTTTGAAACAAACAAACAAACAAACAAACAAACAAACCATTGTTCTGGTATCTGGACAAGCTTTGTGTGCTTCTGACACAATTTCACTGCAATCTAAACCTTTAGAAATTCTCCAGATTTTTTTAATCACACAAAATCGTGGTCAGCCCCTCCGACACCGCCCACAATAAAAACCAGCCAGATGACAACAGGGAGACATAAATTAGAAGCGCTGGCCTAACACAATAATGTATGACATCACGTTGCAACAATGTTATGTAGCCTACCTTCCAACAGTCTGGTTGGCAAGTTGCTTCATACGATTAAACTGCTTCTTCATGTTGCAAGTCTCGTGAGCTTCTTCCTACAAGTCCGTAAAAAGTTTGCGGCACCAACGAACGCTGTCGATCATCCACCAAAAAAAAAGGAAAAAAAAGTTGCGCTACGTCGCAGCCATTGTGCTACCAAGACCTGACTTCCGACCGCTTTTAGTCACAAAAACTGATCAGTTTTCCTGGTTGAACCCGGTGACATCGGCCGTTACCGTTAAGACGCGCAGGGAAGTGAGCAGAAACAGCGGCGGACGACCTTCAGGGTCCCCATTGCCAAGAATGTCAGCGCTCCTGTTAGACTGGCTGATTTCTCTACTACAGCTGTGATAGGAAGGAGGAAGTGCTTTTACTTCCCGCACTGGAAGCCGCATGGGCCCCGTGGTGACATGTGATACCTTAACATGAAAAAAAAAAGACTGGTCATTGCAAAGTCACATGCTTTAACGTGGGGATGAATTCTCCAGAATAAATATCAGAGTTTTAAATCGGGGGTGATTGTCAAGTAATGACAAATCAGAGAAACGTGACAGAAACTCATAAATGCAGTAGTATGTATGGTAGTGTGGTGCCAAAATATTTTTTTTTAAAAACGTGGTTGTGATGCACGTGAAAGCCATTAAGAATTAATTAACAATAGCATTAAATTATACAACTTTAACCGCTGCTTCTGGATCAGTCCGGGTCACTGCTCACCCGGATTGTGACTAACTGTCTGATTTCAGATCAGTTCGTCACCAACCAGCACAGAGTTTTCCGGAGTGATCTGCCGCCACCTTGTGCCTGTCACGCAAAGGCTTTGTTCAGCAGTTCTTCACCGATCAGTTTCATTATTAGACTCATATGGGCACGACTGCCTGTCTGGGTGTTGGGGGATTAATGTGAATGAATGGTAGTCAAGGCGGTTGTAATTCTCCCAGGTATAACCTTGTTAAAGAGCTCATAACTCTCTTAGCACCACCCCACCTTGATTATATTAGAAGGGCTGTTGATGGTCATTCCTGCTTGAGGAGCAATCATTTTACGGGAACTGTAGACCCTGTTTGTCACAGCAATGACTGGTAGGGACTATATGATCCCAATAAATTACAGCAAGCACGCAATCATTCCTGTGTGCCCTGAGCTGAAAACTTATCAAACTCTGTTTTACTTGCATTTTTAATCACTCTTATATTTAAATGTTCATTTTCTATTTTATCTAGGGATTGAGAGTAACGAAGTTTCTATTCTCTGTATGTCCTGTACATGTGGCAGAATTGACAATAAAGTTGACTTTGACTTTGACTTTGACTTAATTGTACTTTAAATGTGGTTATCTGCTGTTAAAGAACAACTAGTGCCATAAATAGTTTCTATGTATAAACTGCTGTGGGGAAAATGACCTTTTTTAAAATCAGTTACTGGACTAAATTATCTTTAATTAATTATTCTGTGGGGTTTATTCTTGTAAACCTGCCCTTTCACTTTTGCTACTATCCTTCTACCACAATTCATCCTCACAAATCATCACCATCCTACCTGCACTCTTTTCTTCTGTCTTTGCTTTGGATGGTTGATTCCAGGTATTTAAACTCATTTACCTTCACTGTCTGCCTTTCACGCACACACACACATGCACACATGTATTCTTTCCATCTCACTTTTGCTGACATGCAGGCTGACACCTATCCTATAAATACAAATAGTTCTAATAATTGTAATAAACTATAAGAAACCTTAAGAAACTGCAAACTACTCAGCATTACTGTTTGAGTTGCTTTTCCTGTTGCCATGTGCACAATAGCTTCAGTTCTCCTCTGTGACACAGGAAATTTTTCATCTTAATGAATGACTGAGCTGTGCCGTGTCATGAAATTTAAGTGAACTTAAGTGATCCAAGGTAAACACTGTGCTCTGAGAAGACACGTAAGAAATTTGACCTTCAGGGGGAAAGAAAAACAGACAAGTCTGAACTTTTCATTTTCAGGTAATACGTCATCTCTGCATTCAGTGCCCTTACACCCTGCTTTGTCCTAATCTTCCCCTGTCATGAAAAAAAGGTAATAAAGAAACCTAATCAGCAAATACATTACACATTTACCTTAGCGAGTGCTCTCTCGCAATGTCAGGGCATGTTGTAAATATGCCTTCTTGCCGACATATTTATAGAAAAAAAAGTCAGTTAAGCATCATTGCCAGATAATCTGACAAAGACAAAAGGAAAAGAACAAAAAAGGAAACAAGAAAAAAAAGTAGAAAGTTCATTATGAGTAAAAAAAAAAAGCCAAACAAGTAACACTGGTAGTTTTATGACTAACACTAAATGTGATGACAGAGACTGGGCAAAACAACTTTTCTTTCCTATACAATAAAATTAGACGTATTTCACATTAGTAAAGGTGTGTGTGTTTGTGTAAAGTTTTTGCATTCTCTCACTGGCAGTGTTGGAGACAAAACAGTACAACGCTTCACACTGCAGTAGGTTTAATTTCAAATCAGAGTTACAGCTGATGATGGAACTCAGTTCACCAGCCTCTTCTTCAAATACAAAGAAAAACATGTTGTTTATCTGGAGATTAGGTTGGGATTTGTGTGTTAGACTGTATCTGCAATTTTATTTCAGCTTCAAATTACCAAGAGCGCGATAGAAAGTAATGTTCAACCAGATGCTGGAATGATGGCAATAAGACACAACTTTATAAAAGCTCTCAGACTGATGCCCTTTGTATTTTTTTTATTAAAGCTTTGGTCAGAATTTGATTATTTCAAACACAAATGCTGCCCATTTTCAAAAGGAGACCAAATAGCGATCTTTTCAGAGCGAAGAAACATCTCTGCTTCAGCTTTGTGTTGCTGCTACCCATGTCCCAGGTCTCTATAGCGGGAGCGGTGAATGCCTGCTCGGCATTGGAGGGTCTCATGCTGTTTCCATATTGTACCCCTGGGCCTCCCCACAGCAGTGGCCCACATGGGAAAGCAGACCAGGCGGCGGGATAAACCAATTACCCCCCAGTCTGGGTGGACTCCTGCCGGCGCACCATGCAGCAGCTCCGGGCCGAGCCCTCCTAGGCTCGATCCCCATGAGAGCCTGCTGGAATTCCCAGAGATGAGAATAGTGTGGTCTCAAAGGCCTGCAGAGAGACTATATTTTGCTTGGAAATTTGACATGGTGGCCTCCTGGGACAAAGCTGAAGGAGGAGACTTCAAACTGTGCTTCCGTAGGATTAAAAAAAACCATTTGTGGAAGCCTTCATTTTTGTGGACCATTCATCAACATTAGGCACTTTTAGACCTTTATCCACTTTTTATACTCACAGATATCTCTGCAGAGACACATGCGAAGAAAATGGGCTTTTTTCTAAAACTCTGATCTCCAGAAATATTACCCATCTGCTAGAACTATAATAAAATATGCACATAACAAATTATATTTTCTACAGGTAATTACAAATTAACTTTTACTAAATGAGCACATTTTGGGTCTATATGCTGCTGTGCCTTGGCAGAAGCAAATATGAATACTAACAGGAATGATGGAGAAAAATCTCAACTAGAATATGAAACTGAGCCTAAATGCGCAAGAAGAGAAAATATTTATGGAGTTAAAGAAAACAGAGGGCTCTCCTCTCCTCTGACTTCTTGCATTCATGAGCCCTGATGGTTTCTAGATGACAGCAGCCGTGACAATGGTCATTATGTCTGCCAGAGGCCTAGTCGCCGCAGGGCCATTGTGTGTGCCCCATTCACCACACAGTCATTTACACTTTCATTGGCAGCTATTTAGTCCTCATAAAACGTTCAACACACCAATTTGTGAGCCCTGCTCAGCCAAGGAGAAGTGTGGAATAGGCTCAGAAAGCAGTTGCTTTAAAAGTCAATTAATTGTTCCCTTCTCCTGGGAGGGGCTGAAGGGGAGGATCCCCGGGCTTCAGGGGGCCTCACATCTGTCTATTCATCTTCTTGGGCCATGATGCACAGGCCACACGGCTCAAAAGAAACGCCCGATTCAGTCTGCTCAGAGTTGTGGCCAGCTAAGATTCTGTAATTCACTTCGAGGAAGGGTTATCCTATTATCATAAGAAGCTGATTCCTGGGCGAAAAGATGTATTAAAGAGTGAAAGAAAACAAAAATGAGCTTGAAGGGAACTTTGGCACTAAATCCTCTTCTGTGCAGACAGATATAAATAAAAAAAAACACAGATTATGCTGCATGCAATGAGAAAGTGGGTGGGAAGTCATTTAAGTCATCACAAAGGCACCTTTTAAGAGGCCAAAGCATATTCTGTCTAAACAGAGGGCCTCATGAAATGTCTGTTTTATTCATTGATCATGGGCTCATTGCACTTCTCAACACTTCATCAGACACAGTTATGAGCTGACCACAACATCTGTGCAAACTGTTTAAAAGAGTGTGTAAAAAAAAAACCCATCTGTGGATTGATTGTGTAAATAATGAAATGTTGATTTATCTGTTACAAAAAAACATTCTTCTGAATAACATTATTTATGTTATTTATTTTAAAATGGCAAAATGAGCACATGAGAGCGACGGAGACGTGTAGACATATTTGATTTATTTAAAGCTCAGCAATCCAGAGTCTCAGTTGTTTCTAGATTTCATCCACTCTCCAACCGAAAAAAAAAAGAAAGGAAATAAAGTAAAATATCTACGGCAAACATCTCCAGCTGCAAGAAAAAAGATCGCTGCACTGCGATCCTGAATCAGAAAGAAAAGAACTGCCTCGTGCAGGATCCAACAGACAGGAGTAAACACAAAACAGATGATTTCACAATGCTGTAAGTGATAAAACGTCGTATATATGTACACTCCTATTCAGTAAAACAAACTGGCAATAATAAATGGCTGTGCACCCTCCTGCCTCAGTTCATAGGGCAATTGTCACAGAGAGGCAGCAAAATGAACAACAGTTAATGCAGGGAGAGGCACAAAAAGAGAGCAGCAACTCAACCCCTCCTTATTCTCCCAGGACTGAGGGCATTGATGGAAGAGAGACAAAGGCCGGCCCTCTCTGAGCTGCAGTGCAGGAGGCCCTGCTGGTTAACTCTATTCTCCTCCTCCAAATTAGTTTTTATCACCAGCATTTCAGCGGCTTTTCCCTGCTGGTGCCACCTTGGTGGAACGTGACAGCAAGGATCTGAAGTGCGCCAGTGCAGAGGTGGTTAGACTTCTCAGCTCAGTATTGCTAAGATGACTCGCGCACACACACACACACACACACACACACACACACCTCCTCAGTCTAAAGGAAAGTCGCAGGAATTCTGGCGTGCCGTTCGGGCATTGTGGTAGACAGACAGGAAGTCTTTGTATCGCGGGGCACACCCTAACCAAGCTTCCCCAAAGTGTTCCGACCCAGTGAAAAGAAACTCTCCGTCTCCGGGCTTGACGTGGCACTGCAGGAGTGTGTGGATGTGTCCACGCCAGGACTGACATGACACCAGTGGATCCAGATGTTGCTCAAACACTCCACTGCGCTGCCAGTACACCCTCAGCGCTGATACCTCCACTGAGGACATTTGACGCCGAGAGTCATGGGTGACCTTTTTGATGTAGCCTCGAACAACTGAAAAAGACAGGAAAGCAGAACCACGTGTTTACGCCACATCCAGTGGATGTTTCAGATAAAGTGGTCACTTAATTAGGGGAAAAAGCTGGCTTGATGGGGGCTAAACAAAGGTTAAGTGTAACAAGACAGAGGACTATTTTTGAACTGGGACATATGAAGAACTACTCAAGCAGAGTTTAGTCTCCCTTTAAAATGAACAAACAAAAGCACAGACAAAAAATGTCACAGCTTCACTCAGCAGATCATCAACATCTGTTTGAGTTTGTCTGCACTGCTGTTGTCCCATTATGCAGCCTAACATGAGATGGGTTTTGAAGTGTTGCCAGGCGGAGAGTGCATTCAGCTGTAATTCAATTAAATTTTGTTTATATAGAGCCAAATCACAACAACAACAGTCACATAAAGGCATTTTATATTGTAAGATAATGACCCTATAATAATAGAGAGAAAAAGCTCAGCAATTCCCTAGAAAGCATTGGTGACAATAGGAAGGAAAAACTCCCTTTTAACAGGAAGAAACCTCCAGCAGAACCAGGTTCAGGGAAAGGCAGCCATCTGCTTTGACCAGTTCAGGATGAGCGGAGGGAGTCAGGAGAAAGGAGATCCTTTAGACGGTGGCGTGATGTACTAGATTATATTTCAAGGAAAATCTTACTGTTGCTGAGTCATTAAGATAAATTCAATGATGCAGCTGCAGGAAAAGCCAGAGGGAACAAGAACAATAGCAAGAGACGCGTCATCTTGTCATCTCGCTGAGTAAGATACCCACCAAAGTCGCTGCTGCAGATAGCCATGAGAAGTTCTGTGTCATTGCAGGGTCGACAGGATGCTGTGGGTGGAGAACATCATTTCACAAAATTAGAAATGTGCTCTTTGCTGGGCAGCTTTGCGACTATCACAGCTGAAGACCTGCATCGAGTAATCTTCCGCTTGTTCTGCTATGTTGTTTCTCGCCTTACCCACTTCTCTCTGTCAATCACGTCCTCGCTCGGCCTGCTTAGCTCTCTTTTCTCTCCTAACCGTCATGATTCAAAGCTCTATAGCTGACAGTGACTGACAGAAAGGTGTCACTTCTCCTCGCCAACACTTCACTGACCTAAAATCTGACCCACATACCGGCTCCATTCATCCCCCTTCTCACATCACACACTGAAGAAACCATGGCTTGGCCAGAGGAATGCTGCTTCTAGCCTCTGCCCATCGCACCACCTCCAGATCAAAAACCCACGCTAGTCTCGACCCCACGTTTGACTCCTTTTGTATCTGCCTAATTGAATGACCCCGTGCCAATGCAGGAGCCTGCAGGAGTCAAACACCCCGCCAGACTGGCAATACAGAAAAGATAAACCTGCAGCTGTCTATTATCGGCACAGAATGACATCACCACACTGAAACCAGCCCGCACACATGGATAAATGCTAATAAACAGACAAGCACAATGATAAGGCATTTGTGGAATCTGCAAAGTATTTGCAGTCTCAATTCAGGCCCTTGGCCCGGTGCCCTCCAGCCACTATGCAGTCTGCTCGGTCCCATCTGCTTTGTCCCTTGATGGAAACCAGACAACTAGACTGACCAGCAGCTGCATGCTGCAGTCCACAAGGCAAGACTATAATTCAATAACCACTTTTTTTTTCAAATTGGGAATTATGACTGGTAGGCAAGTCTCCCTCGAAGATCCAAATCTGCTGTTTGAAGTCACTATAGCAGTACATACCTCTGAAACCATGAGAAAAGTTTTAGTGCCACTTTTAAATGGACACCCTTTATAACGAGTATAACTTTTGAATATTTAAGCTACTGACTAAAGCTCATGAATTATTTGGTAACCATAAGAACAAAGTAGGAAATGTGATATGATCCAGTCAGTCAAAGCAGCTTTTCAGAACAAGACAACTTAAAAAGTCGATGGTTATAAATGAACCGTGAGGAGGGGTGAAAAGTAAATGACTCCATACATAACTGCTGTGCCTAAGCAGAGTCTATAGTTCCTCAAATACTACTGCGCTACTGTTACATTTTGGAGAGAAATATTATGATTTTTAATTCAAACCCCCACAAGAAATGAGTGTGGCCTAATTTCTGATCTATTGGCAAAAAGAAGAGCCTTCCTTCCTACTTATCTAATGGCTCATATAAAACAATTGCGGAAAATAGAAATACAAAAATAAATGATAATAGTGAGATAAAATATTAATGTAATTTCAGCTCAGTATAGTCAAATGGATATCACATCAAATGTTACACACACACACAC
>NW_005187460.1:2489797-2494376 GCF_000239375.1 Pundamilia nyererei
TTTACATTAATACTGCGATATTGACTGAAATGATTTTGCTTTAGCAAATAAGAAATATTAATACGTTCATAATGGTGCTTTATCGGGACCTAAAGCCAAATTTTGATTTAGGTTCAATCTCCTCGAACCAAAAGATTACTACTCACTCTCCAGCCCGCTGGGGCCGAGGTTTGGCGCAGCAGCACTCCTGTTGGTGAGCAGCTCGTATTTGAAGCCCACCGTGCGTCTGTTCCGCGGTCCATCACTCTGAGGGCTGGCCTGGAGGTAGATTACGGGCTTGTGAGGTCCGTCTGCCCGGAAGCAGAACACCTGATACTCCGGCCGCCCGCTGTCCGTCACCAGCAGCTCCAGCTGCCCGGCACGCTCAATGAACACGCTGGCTCCCCCGAAGGAGGGAGACGGTTTGATGCAGATGGAGGTGTGCCGGGCGGAGGACAGATTGGGCTCGAGGACCACTCTGAGGGCCTGACCCGGGTAGACCCACCTCACCGAGCCCTTTGTACAGCGTAATCGCACCTGGAGTACAATCCTGGAATCCACGCCAGCTGCAAAACCGCTGGATTCGGAGGGAAATGCCAAATCAAATACTGCATGGATGTCATCACTACTAATAAAAACTAAATGGTTCGATCCTTAATAAATTATTCAACCATATTAATCTAACAAAAAACTCAAATGGACCAGATTCCAACTTATTTGTTTATCCCTTCTGCATTAAATTTAACAAGTCTGTTCATAAATTCCGACCATCAGATCCGCAGATTTAAATATGAATTATTCATTAATGTTCTTTCATCTACCAAGCCTCCTATTTTAATCCTCTTAACGGATTGTAAATGTTCTACAAAGCGAACGGTTTGAAAAAATATAAGTTACATAAGACAAGTATCAAAGCTTCTCCCCAATCTTTACCCGAGGAGCAACATTGCACTCAGTATTTTCAAAAAATCGTTTAAAGAAAAGAAAAATCCCATCTGAAATCAGAGTTCTTACCTTCCAGTCCAGTTACACAAATCAGCTGCACAGCGGAGAGCCAGAAAACACGTCAAAATAATCAGATTTGGCAACATCTCACCCACACAAAGATAAAAAACCCCAGAGAGGCTGGTAGCAGTGCATGGCTGGAGAGTTTGTCAGTGAATAAACAGAGTGAGGGCTTTCTGCTGCTCTCTGGGGACTGGTGCGGGGGGGCATCGCTCCTGTGCTCTCTCTCTCTCTCTCTCTCTCTCCCGCTTTCTCTCTCTCTCTCTCTCTCTACACAGCAGTTAGCACACTCTCCCCTCTCTTTGTCAACCTCTAATTAGGAGCGATCCAGTTGTTGGGTACTGCCGGCCAGCTCTTTGTCTTTGCTCTATAAAGACACAATCGGTTTGAAGGCCCTCAGCCATCTGTTAACATCTTTGCGCTTTTCTGCACTGTAATTCATTCACTCCTGAAGTGTTCAGGGTGTATTATTTAAGTTTTACTGGAGTTCTTAAGTTGTATTTTGTATCTGATTCATTCAGCTTTCAAAAATGTTGCTTGCCATAAAATTGCTTTCATTTTCAAAAAAAAATTACAGTTCCTGGGAGGGGAAAAACGTCTGATTTCAAATCCCCGACTGCGTTAAGAGAAGCCTGATCTCTGTATAGACATTCTTTTAGAGGCAGGCCATCTACAAACAGAAAGAGCAGGCAAAGGAGGAGGGAAACATGCATCCGAACTTGAGCTTCATCTAGTGGCGGGATGATGCACCGCAAGGTCTCCCCACATCTGGAAGGCAAAGTAAAGCCTGCTGCGGGCTTCTTCTGCAAAAGAGAGCGAGTGCAGGAGCAGGCTGCTCCCCTCCTGCCTCTAATTCTGCAGCTGGGTACAGAGTGGAGTGAGTCACTGAGTTGTCATCAAAAATTCATCCACTGAGGAGCTCTTCTGAACTTTTAACCTGCGGGGTCTTTGTGTTTAAGTAGGTTGGCATCCCTTTAAAGTCCCGCTGGTAGCGACATCTCGTGGACGTGTGCGGAACGTAACAGTAACGTAACTGATCCGAGAGCTGGCGCTTCGTGTTTGTCGAAAACACCCTGACAGGAGGGGATTTTGACAATGAGTAGAAGCAGTCACAGGGACAGTCCCCCCCATCAGATGTCGCCTCAGCTGCTTGTAAGCCGCAAATATGGAGGAATCAAATCATACCCGACATTACAAGTGTGAAAATAGGCTTGGTCGTTTTTAGTCCCTGTTTACTATACTTTTTTAAAATCGTGAAGTTCTTTTTCTGTTATTTTAAATACGATTATAGAAGTGTTCGCCGCACTTCCGTTTCCCATTTAAATATGACCTTGTTTGCAGCTTCAGTTCAACATTAGAAAACGTTAAAGAGGTTAAAAATAAACAAAAAAAAAAAAAAAAAAAAAAAAGAAGCAAGAGTCAATTTCCAGGATCGGCTCACAGAGAGACAAAGCTAACAAAAAAAACAAACAAAAAAATGAATGGAGGCTTTTTGTGTGAAGCGTGACCTCTTACAGTGCAGACTGGATCCGGAGGCCAAACGAACCAAGGCGCTGCATATCATTAATAATAATATAAAAACTACAATATCTACACGATCAATCCATCGCTTTAAATTCGTGCATTTTGTATTTTTTTTATTTAACTTTTAATGAAATGTATTCATCGCTCGTGTGCATTCGGGGCACGGGGTCACGGTGTCTGTGAACATGTCTGCAGGCTTTATGTCCAAACCACAAATCACTCAAACTAATTACAAATGTGTGTCATTTACTGCGTTTATTTCTTTATTTATTTGACTAAATAAATTCAAACTGTTAACGCTAACACTCACTGACTGACTGACAGTGGCGTTAAGGCCTCTCTGTGTCCATAACGTAAACGCGATCTCATCTACTGAGATAATTAATTACAAAAAAGAAAGAAGCAGATTCAAAGATTATAACTTTTTATTTTATTTTATTTATTTTACTTTTTTGGTCTTAGGTTTTAAAGCTCCACAGTTCATTTTTTTACTCTCGAGTTAAAACCCTTTTCTATTTTTGTTTCTATTGAATTAAATGTAAAAACTAATGATGAAGTTCATGATTTCTTCGGCGTGACCTCAGGCCTTCACAGTATGAAGTGAAGTTCTTGGGAACGTAAGCTCCGCCGTTTGGCTGCCTTGACAAAATTTCCAATCAAAATGTTTATTTTTAAACGATAATCAGATTGTATCTGCTAACAACATTTTCCACGCCCATACAGAGCAGTGCTTACAAAGACTTTGTCAGCTTTCAAATGTTTAAATAAGCGTTTTAAGATCAGGACTTGACGCAAAATATAAAGTCGCGATAAACAATTTTCTGGAGACACTTCTAAATATGAATCTGTGCATTTCCTCTTTGTCAGGAATGATAAAACATTACACATTTTATTTACATTATTTTTGGATAAAAATACACTCCCACCAATTAGTATAGAATAGAATCGAATAATCCTTTAACTGTCCCACAAGGGGAAATTTGGTTGTAACAGCAACCAGAAAGACACATATACAAACAAACAGTACACAGGACACAGAGCAGAAACATACACAATGTTTTTCTTACATATTTACATCAAGGACAATGGTTACTATAAACAGAGTACTGTATGGGCAAACTAATTAAGAAAAAAACAATTACATTAACCTCTGATCTTAATTAAAATCGCGGTGTTTTGTTGAAGGATGGTGCAAAGCTAACGCTAGAAATTGGGCTGAATCACGTACAAATCTTCATCACAATTCAAACAAAACCACCTGTCAGCCAGCGAGAAATCGTATTTGGCATCGCTGTCAAAGAATGTTCCAGCAGAATGAATTTTAGCCTGCAAAGATTGTTCCACAAAGATCGCGATCAGATAACTCTACAGAAACTCTGCAAGTATAAACAAACAGGGCAAAAAGAAATAGTGAGAGCGGACAGTCAAAGAGCAACAACAGCAACAACAACACTCCTTAAACTTCAGTTTGATTTTAATTTCATCAGCAGCGTATTAAATATCGGTATGTACACGTTTGAAAGTTACATAGAAAAAATATAGTATTACAATAGGCCTGTTTGTTAGTAGCGTGTTACACAGTTACCTCCTTGGCAGGTATTGGCCTCCTCTGAACTACATGAAATACTCATCTTTTATCTTTGAAGAAGCCTTTGTCCGTGCTGCTCTCTCTGACGGTGACTGTCAGGAAGTTCAAGGTGACATCGGTTACGGTCACAGTGTCCAGGTGAGCGAAACAGGGGGTCCAGGATGAGGCTGGGTGCTCGGAGGATTCATGGATGGAATCGGTGTGTGAAGGTGAAGCTTGTTCCCGGGGCAGAGAGTTCTCGTTCGCTGCAGGCCGCTTCATGCTCAAACAGTGAGTCATGTGCCTCCCCTGCTCGCTTTTGCGCAAATCCGAAGCTAATGCGCACGGGTAAGAGAAGCCCGCGCCCCCCAAATGTATCTGCTCGCTGTGGGATTTGGGTGTTATCGTGGTTTCCTCCTGAAACCTCTTGGTCAACTGCATGAGGCAGTGATCTGACGTCTCCCCGTGATGATGCGGGCGTCGGCTGTGGTGAGACGTGGGCTC
>NW_005187460.1:2495250-2496797 GCF_000239375.1 Pundamilia nyererei
AAACACTCACCTTTAAAAGAAATGTCTCAGGCTTGGGTCCCCTCTTTTTCGGCCCGAACATCTCCCTTTCTCGCTCCCTGAAGAATTTTTATAAATCGTTAAAAGAGTCCGCACGACACAATAAACAATTATTTTTCATTAAGTCAATGATTAAATTGGAACATCTCATTTTACTGGACTATGGGCTGAAATTCAACCAGCTTCCATTGGCTTTTACTTGTAAGCTAAATACAAATCGAATAAAGCAAATATATATGCACCTGTTTGGGATTTATTTATTTATTTTAAATGGGCGACATCACAAGCAGCACAGCATCCTATCAGAGTTTATCCTGGGAAGATATGAGAGAAAACAACATGTCAGGAACTTTGAAACTTTGAGTTGCTATAGAGTTATTTAAAATAATGCACACAAACGCTTACATACTCTGTCTATAATAATAATAACAATAATATTAATAATAAAATATTTTTTAAATGGCTTTCTTTCTGCTTGGACAGATCAGCCATTTATTTATTCATTATTTAATTTTAAATAATTACTTATTGAGAACATAAAATCATTTCCAGTTATTAAAGAAATTATCAGAAAAAATGCAGAAATTGTTGGCTTCATTATTATTATTATTATTATTATTATTATTACATTTTCTGGAATATCTTTGATATTTTTAATGCGATTGTAACATTTATTCTGAGTATTCATTACTGGGGCAGGACTGTGCCTTCCAGTTGTATTTTCTGTGGGGCTCAGGTATGTTCGTTAAAATAATGCATGAAAATAAAATAAAATAAAATAATAATAATAATGTTTTTGGGCTTCTCTTGAATGAGTGGGTTTTTATTCTTAAACAGTCCTTATCACAGTGAATTGTTAGGCCATCCACGCGTGTCTTTCTGCTGTCAGTCAGAAAGGTTTCCAGATTTGAAACGTATTCCGTGCAGTTTATTTCACGTTGCTCTGAACAGCAAAAACACGAGGACGGTGCTTGAAATGCGCAATTTTCGTTCCAAGATTCTGCGATTTTATTCCTCCTAAAGTTTATCTATTGACATGACAAACAGGCAAAGCTGCACGACCAGCTCAGAGTGCGAGAGTGTATCAGTTGAATAAATAAAGCACGTCTCTGCACGGATTATTTGACATTAAACCTTCATGCTGATGTTGCGTTTGGCTGTGTGCGCGCTGCTGATTTGTTTTGATTGATAGTTTTTGGTCCATTGGTAATTTGTTTTGTCTTAAAGACTCTGCTTCGTCCACAGATGGATTGATCATGAAATTTTAAGATGATTAAAAATATTATCTGTAGAGGCAAAATCTCTCTCTATATATATGTATATGTATGTGTATTTGTGTATATACTTCGCCCCTGATCTCTGATCTTGAATTTTCACATGAGCGCCTCAAACAACACCTCAAGTGAAACTCTTGGAAACAGGAGGACAGAGGCGGACAGATGCTGAATTTAATTGAATTTATGTGAATCACTTAAACGTTTAATCTCATGTTTGGGACCTACTGAATGAAATGGGACCCCCCCCCCCCC
>NW_005187460.1:2496829-2505898 GCF_000239375.1 Pundamilia nyererei
ACCAATTTGTCCGTCTTTACTCTCGATCGTCTGAGATCGTGGATAATTGGCTGATAAACTTGTGCTGCTGTCTGTTTTTTCTCTTCTTCTTTTTTTAAATTTCCCAGCAGTGGAGCAGACAAAGGCGGGAGCGCAGCGGACAAAAGATGCGTTGTGGCTGCCGTCGAAATATGAACCACCATTTTGATAGTCATAGCCTGTAGACCGACATTTCCTGTCGGTACTAGAATGGCTGTACAGCCTACACGGCTTCTGCAGAGGCAGAGAGCGGACTGGTGCGTGCTGACAGGAGGCAGCCGCACATACAGACACGTTGCTGCTTCTGCGGCTCTCCATATTTGGCTGCGAGTCGGTGAAAAGTGGGTCTGCAGGAGCCGCAATGGCGACAGCCGTACATGAATAAACAGAGCTGGCTCTGTGAGAACATTATTGGCTCTCTGGTTTCTGGGCAACTGCTGCGCACAGCTCGCTGTCCTACTTACCGGGCGACATTTTCTGCTCAAGGTGGCTGCTCAGATGTTTTAAAAACAACAACAAAAAAACCCACAAGCGAGAAGATGTGAAGCCGTGTAGCTTTGACCTGCAGCCTGAATCAGACTTGAGCGCATGATTTGAATTAGAAAGCATTATCTACAACAGCAAACGCAACCGCAGCTCCATGTCTAATTTCTCACCAGAACCTCTTTCAGGTTTCTTTAAGGCGCGGGGGGGCTATTTGTGTTTTAATTGCTCTTTTGAAAGGATGCTTAAGGAAAATTTTAAAAAGGGAGAAAATGAAGAGCCTTCGCTTCTATTTTGAATCCCTTCACATTTCTGTCGTTTCTGGGGTGTCGCAGGCCTCCAGCGGTCCACGCGCAGGGATTTAAATTAGAGAAGTGATCCCTGCTGCTCGCGCACTCCTGCGAGGCTGCACTGCTGAGATGAAACCGACACTGTGTGCAGGCTGCTGCTGGGTACGATGATAAAGGGGGTATGTGAAACATCACACTTGGTCTATAAATATGTTCCCCTGTTAAAACATGTTGCAGTTTCCTATAGCTGCTGATGCATGACTGGCTCACAGGTTCAAAGCCACGGAAGGCCTGTAGAGAGAGCCTCACGCATAGAGAGAGCGAGAGAGATTTCAAAAGCCAGGGTGGAAAAAAGCTGCATGAAATATATAAGATATAGGAAAATATCGACTAAGCTTCACCACTCTGAAAACAGAGTATGCGTTTATTTGCCAGTTTCAGTCGACCGCACACCGACCGCACACCGACCGCACACCTGGGCCTGTTAGGATTCATCGAGCATTTGAGACTTCAGCAGGTCACCTCAGCTCCCCAAAATGGCCACAAATACATTTCCAGTTCATCCACAAATAAATGATTCCTGGATAAATAAATAGTAACTCATAATCTATTGCCCGCTTTAGCTGAAAGTCTGGTTAATTAAGTCTATATTACAAGATTATTAAGGGGCCATTTCCAAAACGAAATCTCAGAGAAGGAGGGGGAATGGCCTGAAATGTTCGATAAAGGTTTATGTGAGAGTGTCATTTAGACCGGAAGTGAGCTCATTCTTGTAAAAATGCCAGCAGATTACCTCCTCATTATATGCGTCACCTATGTGCCTGCAGTCTTCCACCTACGTAGGTGGAAAAAATGCATTTGTTTATCAAAGAGGTTGATTTTTTTCCTCTCGGAAAATCAAGAAACTGATATAGTTGGTCTCCTAAAAACTAACTCTAAGTTGGCATTAATGTCAAGATTACAGGGCAGCTAGTTCGCCCCCCCCACGCCCCCACCCAAATAATAATAATTTAAAAAAAATAGAAGAAAGCGACGTTAAATGGTTCACTTTGCTTCAGGATCACTTTTAATTAAACCTGGCAATAATATATTAATTATTAAAGTAATTAAAGGACTTCACATGACTCGTTCTGTAACGATAGAGCACCATTGTGGCCCTCTTTTGTAGTTCTTCATTTCCTTATATGGTTGTTTGATTTTGATCAGTCAGCTGTCACTGACAGACAATGACTTGACTAAAGAAACAACCAAAATACACCTCACACATTTCTCCGGGCCTTTCTGTTTGTCACACCATGCAAATGTTATGCCTCTAATCAGTTTGTAATCCTCTTATAACAGAGTAGATTGTTTCTCCGTACAGTTTCAGACCTGGCTCCAGGCTCCCCGGGCCTTCATAAAGTCTGGAAGAGGCCCACAGAGTTTGAAGGTGTCAAGAAAGGTCAGTGTTTAGAGATGATTCACAAAAAGTCGTGCACTCGAGTATCACTCGCGCTTTGCATGCACAGCCCTTTCTGTAGGATGACAGTGCAGAAAAACTTGCCGTGTCATTGTGCCGCAGGCCACACAGACCTGTTTTACAGCAAGCTGGAAACACAATAAAGCCTCCTAGCAGACTGTTTTTTTCTTTTTTTTCAAACCTCTTATTGTTGACGTCCTTTCCTTTCTGCATTGTGCTGGACGGCACAATGCAAAACAGCATCAGGCCAAACACCCTCCAAGAAGACTTTCTTCTTGATAAAATCTAAGAATTACATAACCTCCTTCCTTCAGCAGTGTTGTATGTTTAGATTCCTGCTCTGGATCAAGCTGCTATAGAAAAATAATTCTTGGGTAAGGTTTTAATAATACAAGTGACCGGTGCAGTTGTGCAATACAGAGCGCTCTTTGTGCGGGGTCATTAGTGATTATGCAACATGATCTGTTTTCCTATTTTGTTTTTGCTTAACAGCCAAGTTAATGTTTCTAAAGTTTAACGCTTCATTCTGTCCAAGCGTGAGCCAGGAGGCTTCAGACAAACTGCAGGGTGAGAGCGTTGATACGCACGGCGGTTTTTACTGGAACTCTAAAGGGCGGCCGTGAAACGTTAGCCCATAAAAGGAAGCCAGTTCAAATTATAAACTGACAGCCCTCCCAGTTTGCCCCCAGCAGATATCAGTGCCACACATCAGAGGTCAAATCTCTTTCTTTATTGTGAAACATACCAGTCAATAAGCTGCGCCAACAGCTGTAAGTCAGCCAACTCCGGGTATAACATACTTTATAACAATCATTTTGACTTTTGAAATGAGTGCAAGAAGGAATGAACAGAGTAAGGTGAAAGGAGGGGACGGGAAGAAGTAGCAAACAGACTCAAAATCATCCGAGAGGGTGAAACTCTTCAGTGGATTCACGCAACTTCTGATGCAGCAGACATCTGGGAAATGCTTCTCGAACGACATGTTCAGTGTCAATAAATATGCACTCTTCATTTTTAACATTATAGCATTTTTAGCATTCTCACTGGCTTTAAATGTGCATAAGACAGCCGTTTAGACTCAAATGTAGGGTACATCCAACAGCTTTGACATTTGAATTCTCAGCAGCATAGTCGAAACAGCTCGCACTCATCGGATTGCATGTAACAGTATACAAAGTCAGTCTCGTAACTCACATTTAATCTCTGTAGCATACTCATTTATGACCCTGGCAGCTTCCTTTTTTCCTCGTACAACAAATAGTCCTCACTTGTACTCCTCAGATCATAGGATGAGCTTTGAAAGCAAAATGAGATGAATGTTGTAAATCAGTGTGACGTTAAGCCTTCTAACAAGACTAGCAGTGTTTTAAACTCCAGCAATATATCAGCAGTATGGTAATAAACCCCAATCTAATCAAGGGAGGGGGTGATCTTGACGGGAAGACGCGTTTGATAAATGACACCATCTTCTTCATGTGCAACGGGCCTTTAAAAGTCTACATGTTATTTATTTATTTTCCTAAAATGATTCTTAAGTGGGAGAATGTGCAATATATTAGCAGATTGTGCAGGTTGCACCGGCTGCTGACTGCTTTTGCAGCGTCCCAGTGAAAAGAAAAGGCTGGGAACGTCACTTAAAAGCCGTAGTTGCAGCTGAGTGTGTCCCACTGTTGCCACTGTGTTTACACAGTTTGCAGACGCACCTGCTTTCCAAATTTGCATTTCATGGGCAATCATAATCCTTAAACCAAGCTGCAAACAAAACAGGCCATTTCAGTGTCAGGGTATTTGTCTGGGATTTAAAACCCCCCCACAAAAAACAAAGAAAAATCAAAGAGACTAGCTGTTTCTCTGGTAGTAATGACACAAGTAAATGTGTGGAAAATGTAATTAAGTGCTTTCGAATTGATCTTTGATCAGCATATACTCAACAACGTCCTCTCTAGCTTCTATCAGGACCAAAATAAGAGATACCGTTAATACAAAAGACGTATAAACCTTCATACATCTCGGGTTATAAGTTTGGTACAGGTATGAAACAACAGCAAAAGTTTCCCATCAAGCTCCGTATGACAAATTAACAGATTTTAAACCAGAAATTATTTTCTTTTCTCGGTGAATATTTCCACCTGAATGTATTCGCTCAAATCCTCGAGGGCACTTTCTTGGCTATGACGTCACAGAGAGGAGTTACAGTATAAAACATTATAAGAAACATATTGAATTTTCATGATAAATTATAAATTTCCATATATACAAAATTCTGGTGTTTTTCTTCTTTTCTTTCTTTCTTCTTTTTTTTTTTAAACATATGCACATATGAACAGGATCGTCCAATTGGTAAACACTAGTCCCGTTTTATCAATAGTTTCTTAGAAAGAAACGTATTCCTTGAAGGTTACAGTGAGACTGTTTGTTGTGATGTCAGTGATGATGATATTTCCCATAAAAGGGGAGGTTTTTTTAACAGGCGCTTCTTTAGATGCCTCTGTGGATATCTGCGTGTCCTCTGTCACAGGAGGTGCATCTTTGACAGCAGGCTCTGGCTCCGGCGGCGTTTCTGCTGGAGCTTGCTTCTTAGTCTTTGGGCAGCTGAGGTCCATCGGCTCCTCTTGACTACCCAAATCCTCGTACGTACATACACCGCTCTGGCGTGGGCCGTTGCAGTGGAGGTCCATAGGTTTATCCTGAGGTGGCGTGACCACAGTGCTGGGCACGCTGAAGCTCCTCGAACTCAGGTAGATTTTGGATACACTCCTATCCTCCACGGGATCGGAGAGCTTTCTCTTGCGGTCAGCGGGAAAAGAAGGGATCCGGATCTGGTCGACAGCTGTTGGCGTTGGAATGTTGGTGTCAACAGCCCAAGAAGTCATAGGAGAGCTAGCGGTCAGCTGTAAGGGTAAATCGTCCGGTAAATCAGCTTGACCACGAGCCACTTCGGTGTTGTATTCCTCTGCTGTGCTTGGTGAAGGTTTGGAGAAATGCCTGTCCTTTGGGGAACACTTTATAGGATGCTCCGCTACAGAGAGGGAACTTCCATTACAAATCTCTTTGGGGATACCGTTCTCCAGGTGCTCCTCCAATTTGGTTGCATGTGCTGGGTTGTTTTCTGACGTCTTCATGTTTTGGGGTTTGTCTTCCCTTGATGATTCCCCGTGTTTACCCTTTGCACCGTGAACCTTGTTACTGTCCATATATTTGCTCATGACAATAACAATACGTCCGTTCTTGTTTTTATTCTTGATTATCTTCATTTTGCTGCTAATAGCACTCGGCAGGGTTGCATCCTTGGGATTGGGCTTAAGGGCGTGCTCACTCTCCGCCTCTTTAACAGCCGGTTTCCTCACTTCCACGGCCAGCTCCTTGACTTTGCTCAGGCAACCTGTGTCTTTGTCACGGATCCACTTCTGCTGCAGGGCCAGAGGTAAGTTCCAGCCTGGATTTGCAGGTTTACTCGCTGCCTCCTGAACTTTAACCACCTCTTTGAGCCTAGAGGCCTGCGTGTCGTACATATTTGGGTCGGGCTCATAGTGGTGGTGCTTCTTGCTGTTTAGCTGATAGATGAACTTCTTCTTGTTGCTGGCCAGCTGGTCACCGGGGACCTCCTGGCTGCTGGGCTGGTACTGATGGTGCTTCTTGCTGTTCAGCTGGTATTGCTGAGGCTGGGAGCGCTGCTGTGCCTGAATGGGATCAGACTTCAGGTTGCCTTCTGCATCCTGAGATGTTTCTTCAAAACCAGCAGGAATGCTTGATCTTCGGGCAAACGAGGGCACCTTCAATAAGAGATGAGACTCAATTCAGCAATTTACCCACATTTAGACAAAGCTTGCACTGTACTCCACAATACGGTAACAAAATAAAGAAAATGTGAGAAAACTGACTGAAATTCTGGGATTGTTTAAAGTAAAATTAAAGCTCTTAACCAGAGAAGGGTTAGGGTTAAGTAACATACCGACCTTATTATGGAATCTCTGCTTATTTGGCAACACTAAAGGGAAGTGCTTATAACAGCCAAAATGCTTGTGCAAGATTTGTTTTCAGAAGTAGTAGTTTTTCTAAACTGCTCCACCGAATTTGTCATGCATATTTTTTAAAACTGAAAACTGAACTGAGTACACTAAGATAGCTTCATTAAGACATTAGTCATAACAGAATTGTGTGGTCAGGCTTGACAAAGGGGTGACTGTACCTCAGGAGGTGCAACAGGTCATCTAATAATAGGAAGGTTGGTGGTTTGAAGTATACTGAAACCCAAGCTACTCACCAATGCTTTCACTGGAGTATGAATGTGTGTGTGGAAGTACAGCAGCAAAGCGCTACATAAGAACCAGCCCATTTACAAAGCCGTTTGTTCTTTTATGGGTTGGGCATAAAAAATAATAAACTAACATTTGTTGCTTGAAGACCTAATATTAAAAATTATAAAACCTATCAGCGATCGAATAAAACTATCCAACGAGCTCTCAGCTCGCCGCCACCCTCCCACCATGTTGCCCCCTCCTGCTTTGCCAGTACAGGCCGACCACGCTGACGTCAGAGACGCGGTAGCCGAACGATTTGACTATGACCTCAGGTCAGTGAAGTGCCACCTGACGCGTCACGCTCCATCTCAGATTGTCGGCCACGTGTGACTCTGGCAGGATGGTATGCCTCTTAAGGAGTGACAGTCCATAACAATCAGCTCCGAGTCGCTCAAAATATATAATCACACTTGGCTCAGGTCATGTAAGCTCAGGCCTTTAAATGCCTGAGCTGAGGAAATTAAAGCGGAATGCTGCTTTGAACCATATATTTTCGTCTTGGGATAACAAATGGCAACATGAAAGAAAACATTTCCACTGGTGCTGATTCACTTGGTTCAAAAAACAATGAAAAAAAAACCCCTCAGGCATAAGACCCAGTTTCAGAATGAGTGAGGAGTGAAATTCAGCTGCGCCCTGCCCCCCCCTTAAAAAAACCAAAGAAAGAAAGCAACACACGATAACAAGACAGCAGCTCTAACACACCTGACAGTATCCCTCCTGTTTAAGCCTTTGACAGATTCAGTGGAAATGTTTCTACGGAAACCGTGTTGTGATGACTCATACAATACCTGGAGAAAAAGATGTTTTGGTTTCGGCCCACGTTTTCGATATCCCATCAGCTGCTCTTGCCTCTCTCTGTGAAAACAAAGAATAATGGCATTAAATCTCATGCAACATGCCCGTCTCCCATAAACATATAAAATGCTTCATTTCCCAGACATCTTTAGAAACCTACACGTCTGACGCTTGAATTATTCAAGGTCAAAAGTGGAATTTTGATTTAGAGGACTAATGAATGCCCGCATGTGACCCACTGCAAAGCATTATGGTCCTTATTTGCATAGCTCTCCATGGTAATCGGTCCATTCCTTATTCTCATTATACTGAAGAAATTCAATTAAGGCTAAAGCAGGGAGAATCTCAAACATCCTCCCTCCTACAGCACACCCTTCCCTCTTCTTACATTCAATCTCTAATTAGGGTCATGAGGTACAAATGAAAAGGGATAAATACTACATTGTGGAGTACATCTGGGATACACCCTAATGCCAGGCCTTGTGCAAGACAACGCCTACACTTTGAAAGTGCAGGGTGAAGAGTATCAGATTAATAACAAACATCTACTGGAGCTGTTTTTATTGAGGGAGGAGATGCAGACGTGTGTTTTTGTAGTTGCACTGGCTAGACCAGGCCCGGTCTTTGAAATATTGCTCCCTGATATAAACCTCTACTCATCACTTGGCTCATAAATAACAGCAGTGGGCGAAGGCCGGCTGTACACAGGCGTCACCAGGCGCGAGTAAAGCCAGCCTATTGTTGCTACAGATGTTCAAACTATCGGCGCTGCCAGAAGATTGCCACAATAAACAGTCGACGCTGTTATAATGTGTATGATTTCAAAAAGGCGACTAACGGGGTGACCCCTATTCACAGAAGATTTGGCAATTACAGACTCCCTCGTCGAATCCCATCCCCCATCCACTGGGAGCAGAGAGGAATCCACACACACACACACACAGTGCAGAGGCAGCACTCCATGACCATCAGCACACAGCCACACACACACAGAACCAGGCAGGCGGGCAAGCAGGCTGTGGGGGAATATGAGAGCGGTACACTGGAAACGTTGAAGAGCGCTTGCGTGTCAATTAGCCTTTTCAGAAAAGCAAATTCCTTTCCCCAGCCATCATGTCTTTACCCAGTCCCATGAGCTGCTGCCTCCTGGTCTACAGAGAGAGAAAAGATCTCAGGGGCTGCATGGGTCCAGCAACCCAGACAAGATGTAGTTGTTTGTGCGCTGTAGAGTTTGAATGAACTAACATCTCCACCTCTTAGGTAGACATTGACCCGTTCTTGATTGTTTTACGGGCCTCTGGGTAAACCCAGATTGATAGCAGGCTGTCAACACAAGCATCCAAGGTCCAAAATGAAGATAATTTCATAGGATGTGTCAAAACTGAATGCTGAGCAGAAGCCAGCCTAGCCTTTTGGCAAACTAATAGTGAGGAGAATCCCATCAGGCAGCAGCGTGGCCCTCCTCACATCGAAACCCACAACAAACCTGCTGTGCTCATGTCCTGAACACTAGTCACACTCTCCACAGTGCAGCTTATCCTCTGGCTCCTGACTGCACAGCAAATTAACGCGTCAAACATTATCACGCACAGATTATACTGCCTTTTAACTGTCCTTCATGCATTTTGTGGCAAATGCACCTTCTCCTGTTTTCTCTGTTAGATTGGCCAATGGCCATCCTTGTAGCTCTCCAGGCCAAAAATAACTACAACAAAAAAAA
>NW_005187460.1:2506087-2521687 GCF_000239375.1 Pundamilia nyererei
GGCCATGGCTGCACTGGAGGCTGAGCGGCCTCGTCCGAAGTCCACGTCTCTCTCACCTGTGTTGAAACGCGACGAGGAGGCGCGGGTCAAGGATGTTTTCCTCTGGCTCCCATGTGTTGTATCTGCAGAGAGGAGCAAACAACTGTCAGAAAGCTGGCACGTGCAGCCTGGCTTTTCCACCCCCAGCTGACAGGCGCACAGGGCTTTGCCTATGACACACACACACACACACACACTCCCACGTCTTCACAACTAATGTGCAGTTAGAAAGGAAAGCTGTATCCAGATCTCCAGTGTAATGTAAAAACAAATGGTTCCTGCTTTGTTTTTTTCTTTTACTGTTATTAAATCAAGATGATCGAATCTGCAAGGAACCCCGCTAAGTCGCAGTGCCCGCAGCAGGTTACCAGTCATGGGGACATCCACTGGCAGAGGGGGGAAATGTCAAACAGAAAGCGTCTGTGTGAGCTCTCCAAACGCTTCTCCAGCACCAACATGCAGTCGGCCATTTTAGCACTCCTGTCTCGTAAAATTCGCTGGCAGAGCAGAAATAATTAAAACGGGATTACATGGCTGTGCCTAGCCCCCCTTCCCTCGCATAAATTAGTGAAGGCATCCGCGGATACACTGAAACGCATACCGACCGCGCTCTTCCAGCTTCTACACACACTCACGCGCGCGCGTACAAGTCACTGTGCACGCTCGCCCTTCATGGTTTGCGTTTTTTTAAGTAACAACACTTGATCTTGTGACATAATATTGAAATGCATCGTTTCGATGCAGAATCGCTGGAAATGCATTAGAAAGCGTGCAGTAAGACTTACTTGGGAGACCAGCCTCGCCACTTGACCAGGTACTCTATCTTGCCCTGTGATGGTGGAGAAGGAGAACATTTTTTTAAACCCGACATTTTCATCGTCCGCGCTTTTTTTAACCCCCATTTCTTTCCCACAAAGACGCTTCGTGTCTCTTTACCTTTCGTATGCGCTTCTTTTCGATCCCCTCCACCGCAAAGACGTGCTCTCCAGCGGCAGGGAGCTCCATTCTCGGCTCAATCTGATCGAAAGCGGACGGGGAGTAGATGTACTGCTGGCTACGCACCGTCGATGTGCCGTCCGCTCGGTGCGTGCTGTGCGCGCTTGGTAGTTTTCCAGTTGTATCCGAATTCAACTGTATCCCCCCCACCCCACCGCTCTCCCTCTCTCTGCTTTGCACACTCCACGGTCTTGGTACTGAGCGTACAGACATTCACAGTAGTGCGGCTGCGAGCAGCTCTGTTCGTGCAATAGCTTCAGCTCGCCGTGTGACGTCAGGAGGGGAGGGGGGCAGTGTGGATTGGGGGACCTTGCAGAAAGTTTTTTTTTTTTTTTTATCCCGAGCGTACCGGACGGCGGGACGAATGTTTGGGAATTCAAATCAATCCCAACTTTATCGTCACGAGCACGAAACCCGCCCCTGTAATGGTGCTAATGTAATGCTTTGCTGTCAAACGTTAAAGTGGAGACGCTCGTGAACACCCCAGAAGCCACTGAAATCACTCTGAATGACTTTTATTCAACTACACTTCACGCACAGGTGTAGGTAAAAGGCAGACTCGTTTGCATCAGTCATGCAAATTAAAATGAGCGCGATACTCCAGCAGAAGTTAAGGTGATCTGTTTCCAGCAGTATCGGAGCAGTTGTGTAATACTGCGAGTGATTGGGGCTGAAATTCCGTTTAGTCACCTGTTTTTCTGCTGTGGAGCAAACACTGGTTTATCAAGAGACCAGTCTATAAGCGCGGGAACAAAGGTGGGCCCCGACCTTTTACGCGAGAGCCCAGTGTCACCAAAGCTCGGGCCATCACCCCACATCAGACTAGCTGACTAAGTTATTTAAAAGTAGAAGTTCTCTTTTTGTTTGCTATCCCTCTCCGTGAATCAGCACAGTTGTAGATGTGCACAGTGGAGCTTTCTAACGGCGCTGTGCAAATATAGGTCACACACGCTGAGATAGTCAAACCAGTGCCATGTTCCCTGGGCTCAGTGCTGTTAATTTGACAAACGAGAAAGGGGTTGCTGTGCAGCTTTTACTCTACCTGTGACAACTTTAAAGCAGTCGAATCAGCTCCCACAGCCCCTGATTCGACCCCATCCCCCCAGAAAACACCACGATAGCCTTTTATAGCTTGAAATATTGGCCGTATCCACATAAAGACAATTTAAATCAAGCGGCATAAACCACATGAGCAGTGAGCATGTTTTCTGGGCTGTAAATGTCATCCACGTTTAGTCAGCTGATTTATATGGACTTTATTAGTGCACAAAAGTACAGTTTTTGTGCGTAAATTGTGATCGCCACAAACCGTAATCAGCAAAAACGGCAAATTTCGTTTGTGTGCGATGAGCCGATGCTGCCATAAAGAAACTAACAAGCCAAAAAAGCCCAAGCTTTTCTCGCTTCAAAAAAAAAATTCAGCACCACAAGGGTTAAAATGAAGCCTCTAAGCAGAGCGGCAGCGGACAGCCTATTAAATACAGGCACGATATATCTCTGCCCTGCCATATAAGGTAATGGCGCAAAAGCGCCGAAATATCGCATTTTACACTCTTTAATTCCCGAGTTTGAGCCCTGAAATGTGTGCTGGAGGGGGTTAAGAGCCAACCCGTCACAAACAAGCTCGATTAAAGCCGACTATTTATGCGCTATTCCCGATTTTTCTCCATGCCCTTCATCCGCGGCCAGGGAGCGTATACGCCCTGCTTCCCTAGCAACAGCACGAAAGGGGAGAGAGAGGCAGAGACACAGAGGGGGGAGAGAGAGTGAGAATTTAAGTTTGTGACAAACAAACAAAGGTCGTGACAAAATGACACCAAAGAATACGTTGTTAATCTTTTCTGTCGAATCGAAAAGCGCCTTCAACATCGTCGAGCTTCAAACTGCACAGACCAAAGGGGAAAAAAAACACAAATCTGGGAGCTGTACAGTCTTCACAGTCAGCTCTGTTTGCTCAACAGAAACCCAAAATACAAATTATCTATCATTTTATGTTTGTACCGGCGGGAGGGACGCCTGATGTCTGCGTCAAGACAAAGACATTCATTTAGAAAATCCTCTGACTCTGCTTGTCGGGGAGATCTGATCACAGCGCAACATCATGTAACCTGAATATATTTCACAATGAGTCTGCAATCAGTGGGCTTCATCTCAGTGGGATTTAATAATCGCGCATTATTCTGAATTAAAACACTGTTGCCAACACCAGGAATGACACTTTTATTATTTTTACAGATGTGTGAGGATTCTTTTCTTTCTTTTAGATTTTTTCCCCTCCCACACGAGCTTGAGCTCACTTTATGTGGACCGGTGTGAATGTTTTATCACACCTGCGATTTCCATTTGTCCCGAAGCACTGTGGTAATTTTTCTGATCACTTTGGAAAGTCATCACATGTAGATCGAATCGTTTACAGCGCCACAGCTGCGTGTTCTTGTTTGGAAATGAGAAGGTTTCTGGTGTTCCACTCGCTCCCCGTGCCCTCTCAGGAATGCGCTCAGGTGAGCTCATGCCCTGTTGCACTTGTTCACCTGTGACTTTTCAGAACGAGATAAACGTCGCTCCGTGGAAATCGACCAGATTTCGAGGGCAGATTCGATTGCCGACAGTGAGAAAAAAGAGAGAGACACAGAGAGAGGGAGAACTGAACAGGCATGACTGCCAAATTTAAAAAACACACACACACAAAATACACAAAAAAGTGAGCGAGTATTTTATCAAAGGAAGGGCAATCAAAATCTACCGATGCCGATTCAGAGAAAAAAAAATTACAGGTGGGATAAGTTTGTGTTGTGAGTCTTTGCATTTTATCCAGGAAAATGCGTCATAATAAACACCAAACGCGCCCAAGCAGACTGCACAGTCAACGCTGTTCTTATACATTTTTTATTAATTAAATAATTTCATTGTCAATAGTTCAAATTTTATGGACTTGTTTTTTCCTTTTTCTTTCCTTTTTTCTCCTTTCTTCTTATTTTCCCTAAGCACCAGAGTGTTTGCAGAAACCCCTCTCCACGTTTATTTTGTCCTTCCTGTGGCCCGTCAAGGTCAATCGAGCCGTTATCTAAAACACGAGGATAAACTCAGGGTCAACCAGTCTGTTTTTTATCTCCTGTTTGAAGGGACTCTTTTCAAACAACCTATGGCGTCATCCGCAACAAGGCTCTTCGTGCCACTGGTTCAGATGATTACTCAGCAGTGAGAGAAAAGAAACATTTTAGGAAACGTGTTTAGGTTGGCTACTTTTATATCAAAACTACAAACTTTTTTCTTTTTTTTTTTAAATTAGAGGAGGTGTTGTGATAATCCTGAGTGGGAATTCTACAGAGGGGGGAAAACAGGCAAGATGCAGAAACTACATGGCTGTGTGTGTGTGTGTGTGTGTGTGTGTGTGTGTGTGTGTGTGTGTGTGTGTGTGTGTGTGTGTGTGTGTGGGCCAGGGTCAGGTAAAGTCGTGATCTATGATCTTTAGTCCAGCCTCAGCAGGAAGCATAGAAAGCTGACTTTTCTGACCTTTTTTCTATTGCAACACCAATTCTTTCATCATTTTCCCTTTCCCCCCCTCTTTAACACACACATACACACACTCTGCATACACACAGCTGGCTCACTCGAGGAGCAATCCGCAAAATGGTGGCTCTGGGTAAGCCAGGAGGCCTTCCCTCCTTGGCACCTGCCACCCGCTGCATCAGGGCTGCCAGCTGAGGGAATCGAGAGAAGCGAGAGGAGGGAAGGAGGTAGCTGGGAACTTGTGACTGTTGCAGTGTTCAGGAAAAAGGAAAAAAAAACGTTGCAAAAAGATGGAGGATGGAGACAGCAGAGAGGGACGAAGAACCGTGGCCAAGCATCTGATTCATTCCTCCACAGAGGAAAAGAGAAAAGGGTTGACTGGTTTAAGGACAGAATACAAGGACAGAGTGGAGAGGAGGAGAAGGAGGATGAGGGGTGGGGGGTATTGCAAAAATGTTTAGAGGTCCCTGAGCCATTCTCAGAGTGCTCAGCAGGCAGTCATTAAGCTCCGCTATCAAACAGGCTGATGTGGCAAGGACATGCAGATGAAACAAGAATGGTGAAGACAGAAGAATCAGGGTCGCGCTGTTGCCGAAAACAGATTATGAAACCTCCGAATGACTGAAACAAAGGCTCTTTAATTGGCTACTGTAAATATGTGCTGTGATTCCCAAACGCGAGTCTGTTCGGGGATAATTACGCTGTTACAAAAGCTTTCTCCTTTCCAGTACCTGCATCCCCTTCCGCTTCGAGTGCTAACACAGAAATCTCTCCTTTCCTTTGTCTGCCCCTGACATATGTTTAATTATGATAATTGTAACAAATGAAAGCTATTAGGAAGTCATTCATCTTGCAGATTTTAATGCGCTATGAGGAACGGGTGGGGAGATTTGTGTGTGTCTGTGGTAGCTGGTGAAGGGGGGGGGGGCAACGGAAATTCCTCCTCCAGTGTCATTGTCACGGCCATTGTTGCGCCGAGGGGTGCTCCTCTGCCAGGGTGGCCCCACCACCACCAACACCCAGCGACCACCCTCCTTTCCTCCCTCCATCTCCATCACTTCTTTTCCTCTCTGCCCCCCCCACTGGCCTCCTTGCCTGCGAGGCTGCCGTCGTGTGGGGTTCACACCCTCCCCTCAACTCCACCGCCATACACTTTCCCCATTGATCCCCCACCTCCTCCCTACCCAGGAGCCTGAGCAATAGGTGGGGGAAAGGGAGCCTGGGAGAGATAGGAAGGGGGGCATAGAGAGGAGTAGGCTTCCAGGGGGTTGGTAGGGGTGAGGGCCAAGGCCAGTGGAGGAGTAAGAAAACGAGGAGGAAGGGGGTGGTGCAGTGGAATTCTAGCAGACTGTAGCTGAATACAGGACTTGTCGATACTGTATTGAGCTGCAGCCATAGGCGAGGAGCGAGGACATCAGGCCGCTAACAGGGACGCATCTTTGTGTTCTAGCACATTGCCACAAATGTGCATTCAGAATGCTGCGGCATGCTGGAATCTCTTGTTCACTACCATCGGCGACAGATACTCTGCAGCTCCATGCAGCAAGACACAATAGTAAGCTTGTTCACGCAGCACAATAGTAAAGCACACAATAGCATGCTTTCAGACAACAATAGCTGAATAATCCACTGAGTAACTGCGTGGATTTTTTTTGTTTGTTTGATCTAAGGCAGAAATGAATCTTACTGGATGGGATGGTGCAGTTATTTTCACTGGTGCGAAGACCTCACAGTGGCAGGAACAGCTCTCTCCAAATGTGCCTTTGACCCAGTGTTCAGATTTAGCTCCCTTCACTCTAATGCCATGCTAATTATGAGTGACACAGGCCCTTATCCTGAGAGCTCCTTTTCCTCGCTTTTCCTCCTCTCCCCTCCCCTTTTTCCTCCCCCCAACCCATCTCCCGGGAACAGCTTATTTGCCTGTTTTTAATTGCGTTTTAATTTACATGTAAGCCTGCAAGCACCGTGATGAGAAGCTGTTTTTTTTTCTTTCTTTTTCCCCCCTTCTTCTTCTGCTTTCCCCATTTCTTTCCATCTCTCTTACCGCTGAGGAATCATTAACCGCAGCTTTAAAGAAGAGGAAGGGCAGGCACGATGGAGCAATAAGACTCTACACTGCACAAACGGGCACAACAAACCACAGCAAGGGAAAAAAAACAAAAAAAAAAAACAAGCGCAGGTTCCTCTTTATGGGGTCAACACCGGTTCAGGAACAATCAAGTGTCCAGGGCAGAGAGAAACATGGCAGAGAGCGAGAGATGGGAGGGGTAAATGGGAGGGGAAGGGTGGGGGGTGTTGCGAGCTGATGATGTAGATGAAGCGAGCATCTCTCCATCAAAATGCAATAAGAGGCAGAGTGGACAGAGAACTCGCAGGTAGACAAGTTTAATGTGCTCGACTATCTATATGGAAATTCAGCCACACAGGCTGTTCACTCTGCTGCTTCATTCTTCATAATTCACTTTGGCTTTTTTCTTTCCTTTCCTTTTTTTCCCTTTTTTTATTGGCTGCTCGGGGGGAGAGGAGCAGAGAGATAACGCAAGCTTTCTTTACTTGACAAAGAGCATGACAGGGATTTAAGATTTGTATAATATTTAGAGAGATAATCAAGCCGCCACGGAGCGTCTGCCATTTCTCACAATAAGGTAACTCACAAACTGCCGTCCACAGCAGTTCTAAAGTCACAGTATAAACAAAGACTTTGCTGCACAATGTTATCTATTGTTTTCATTCTTTGTATTTCACTCTCTGTTTTTTTTTACATTCTTGAGCTACACTTTCAGAACCTCAATTTAAAATCTCTCCAACTTGGAGCTGTGCATGCATCCTCTCTGTATTCACATTAGCATAAATCTGTTTTACATTATAGAAAACTTTTCCGACAATAAGCCGGAATACCCACACGGCTGTATAATCAACCCTCACACCCACTCTGATGGCCTAAGGCAAGCCTGTCAGGACTCATAAAAGCAGGGCTGGCAGTATGTGCGCCTGTCAGTCATCGCCCTGTCGCTCGAACTGCTGCACCAGACATCATACACTCAACACAGGAACCCGTTGTGTGTCACAGGTACTGCAGCTTACCACATCAGAACAGAAAGGCCTCTTCCTGAACACAACAGCACAGACAGCCTTTTGTCTGTTGCATGTCCTGTATTATCCCCCTCTGCTGTTCGTGAGGTCCTGTTGTCACTGCGACTAGCACACCCATATGTACATAGCACGTGTGTCAGCTGAATCCCTTTAAAAACAGTTTTTGTCTTGTTTCATGTTCTTCCGTGAGAAGAAAATAATCACTATTTGGGGGACTTTAATAATAATAATACAGTTATAGACAACGGGAAAACTGACCTGCACGACTGCCTGATGAAAGCTGAGGTCAATACACTTGGTTAATAAGAAAATTAGAAAAAGACGCCTATTTAAACTTGCTCATGCTGTTTGATTTGAGTTTATGACTTTTAATTCTTTTGTGTCTCTTTACTGTTATTTTATCTATGCTGTGGATTTGTTGCTTAATTGCTTCCAAGGTGTCATTGAGTGTTTTGAAAGGTGACTATAAATAAAATGTATTCTTCTTCTTCTTATTATTAACATTTCATTTCAGTGTGTTGGATCTTTGTTAGGTATGCAGAAACAATATTTCATAGATATAATACTAACCTTTCATGCGCATAGATCACTCCTTTCAATCAAAGACAGAAAATCAAGGCATAATTTAATGCTCTGTGGGATAAAACACATGGGTCTAGGATTAAACTAGGATTGCTGCACTGAAACTGCATCACTTCCAATGTAAGCGATGGAGGGAAAGAAAACCTGTAAAAAAATGCTTTACAGCTCAGCCAGAGTTAAGGTGATGCCTCCAAACCAGACGTGTTTTTAGTGCAGAAAGGTGCACCGGCGACCAAAAACTCCACCGAATATGTCGCATAAAATAGACTTAAATAATTATACAGACTCTAATGTTGCTGAAACAGTACTTGTATTGGACAAAGTATGTCACCGTGAACCAAATGTGAGCCACTCTGTTCTCCAGAAACAGAAAGCCTATATTCTTTTTGGCGTTTCTAAAGTCAGGAAGGAACCTTTGAGCGTGCCAACACTGTGATTCCTCTGTGATTTAAATACATTCAGATTTATTGGTGGAACTCAATGTCGAGAGAAATCCCTCGCAACAATAAGCGCCATCAGGCTCTCTAGTAACGCCTGAATCAGCAAAGCTTAAGATAATACACCAGCTTCTTCTTTGTTGGCCGTAAGATGCCGAGAAAATATTGCCTTGCTTACACTGGGCGTCCTGTGTGTTCCAATTCGATATGGTTTCTCCGTGATATATCTCTCTTGTCTTCTTGTGATGGTTATTTAAAGGGAGGCCCATGGATTTTCTCCCCCGCATAACATAATGGCAAATCAATAGCACAAGCCATACAGGGAAGAGTGGGCTTTTCATAGAGCAGCCTAAAGGATGGGAGGCTAAATTGAACTGGAGTTTTGGCAAAAAAAAGGGGGGGAGGAGGGGTAGATGGATTTTAAAACTGCATTAAAAATAAATGTGTAATCATTCTTGTCTTTTGTGGGTCTGAATGAGAATTTCTCCTCCTCCTCCTCATCATCATCATCGCTGTTAAGCTGCGTGATTGTTTCTGAAAGTTCAAATGTGCAACAATTTTAAATTTGGGGATTTTGTTAATGTGCAGGTCAGCTAGCGTGTCTGAACATGTGACAGGCGTGTGGAGGAGTGTGTTGTGCCTGAAAGGTCTCAGGTGTGTGTGTGTTTTTGTTGTGTTTGTGTGTATGTGTGCACACCTACTTATGCTTGTTTTTCCCATGGTGAGGCCTGTCAGCCAGGAGATGTCTGACATCATCCACTGAGCAAGTAGGTTTTCCACTGCCTGAGTTATAATATATGTGTGTGTGTGTGTGTGGTGGGGCGGGTGTAGGAGGAGGAAGATGGTTGTTATCATGACTTATGGATTGGAAAGCGGTTCCTACTGAGCAGAGAGAACACAGGAGTGGTTACACAGAGGAATGCTGGGTTTTTTTCTTTCCTTTCTTCCCGTGGTCAGAGTGGAAGCGGTCAGGATGGAAGGATGAGGAGAAGACTGAAATCAAAGAAAAACAAGGAAATGAATCTCCGTGAACCGCCAGCAGTGACGACAAACACCAGGGGAGAGAAGAGACAGCTGTCAAAATGCCTGGAGGTCTTCTTGTGTTTACACTTTCCATTTTGTCAGTCAGTGCCTCCTCCATAGTCTTTATCTCTGACACAGCTCGCAAGCCCTCCGTGACTCACTGCGCTCTGAAGTGCTGCGAACCTGTCTTTGCGGGGGGAGGAGGGAAGGGCTGAGGATCACCAGCAAATCCTGCTTAATCATTCCCGCCACCGCTGCTGCTGATAGCCTTTGGGTACGATTTAAGGATGGGGATAGTGGGGGTGGGAAATAAGGGAGTTGCACCACACATCCAGATATCATGACAGCTGAGGCAACAGTTTGTGACTGTTCAGCTTCACTCCCACACTGACCAAACTGAAGGTTGTCTTCAATTTGTTGTAAAGAGCATTTATTGTCTTTTTCTTTTGGCTGAGAAGCGCTGATGACTAACAGGCTGTCAAGTTGATCCCACTTCTCTCCACGTGGGCGCAATCAGATCAAACACACTAAACTTCTAATTCATGCTTTCATTGGCAATGAAAGCATGAATTAGAAGTTTAGAAGTTTAGTGGCCAACACAAAGCATTTTAGGCAGTGTGCTGAAATTAATTTTTTTTCTACCTAATGCACACAACACAGTAGATGATGAAGAGCTCTGGTGTAATTTTTTTTTATAGATGATATTGTGTCACTTTATCATATCGCAGATCTTGGGGTGTGCCTCACACCTTTGCAAAAACTCCACAAATAAACAGTGTGTGCCCTGTGCACGCTCAGAGGTTAGACTGATATTACTAAAAGCGGATTATGGGCAACATCACAGTTTCACAGGTTTTTCTTAAACACAAGGCTGGTGAGGTTTATTTACACGCACACACACATTTTCTGCACATACTGGATTGCCTGGTTTGAGTCTAGTCAGAGTAATAGAAGACAGAGCCAGGAGGAGAGCTGGGATGTGCAACATTAAACTAATGCTGAACTCTCACTTTTCCAACTTCCTGCTGAATCTGACTTATCGTGTGCATTATCTCGCTCACAGAGTCATGCATACGTGTAGAAATGTGCACACAGGGCTAGTTTGTCACCTTTTTCTCACTTCGGATGGCTTTGTTCTCAAACACTTGAAGCTAAAGTTGGCTGAATTGAATCTTCTAATTTCAGCAATAACAGATCATTTAGACAAAAATATACACCCTCAAAATTCTGCAGATTGCTCTGTCGAATGCAACTTACTGATTGGATAAAGTGCTATCTTGTGAAAGTACCCAACTCTCAAAGACAAACCCTTGTGGTCTAGGCAGAATCACACCACAATGTTCACACATCCTGCTAGAGGATGGATGCAGCTACAGAAACACAACCTAACAAGCTATGCAAAAAAACAACAACAAAAAAAGCTTTATGCTTGGTTGGACTCCTTCTCACACACACCGCAGACACTAACAAAATCTTTCTAGTTATCAATCATACATGTGAAAACACGCACAGCAGCCACTTGATCATCTGCTTTGTCCTATTTCTGCAAAACTGCCAAATCATGTTGTTTCTAGCAACCCGGCTGAGCGTGCATACCACAATGAGCACATGTTGCAAGGTGAAGAAAAGATCAAGTGCCACATTCACAAGTCCACTCATTTTCTCTACTGCAAAGGTTCTAAAATCAGGAAAACCAGAGGGACCTTCCACACTTAATTGCGTCTTGAGGACATGTAGTCTCCTTAAAGTTTAGTACTGTGACTGGATAGTGTAATTTGAGCCACAGGTCTGGGAGTTTGCCGTACAGCCTGTGAGCTCAGAGCTCCAAACACATATATTACGAACAGAATTTGGGGAGTGATGAGTTAAGATTATCTCCCCAGTCTATGGGTGGATGCTGGGGTGGTGAAGGGGTTGAAACAGCAGCCAGATGACATGGTGGATGGATGTGAAATTCTCCAGCTTAAATAGACTTAAAGGCTTCGCTCCCTCAGCAGTGGTTGGAAATGAGGAGTGCAAAAATGTGTTCACTGGACTTGAAAACCAGACTAAAATGAACTGAGCAAATGTGACTCTTTTAGTATTTTTATTTTTAATTAAACATTATCTATGAGGGAGGGGAAAAGATGTAAGAGTTTCCTGTAACACACAAAATAAGCTCTAATAAAATACATCCTGAAGTTACAGTCGATAAAAGGACCAGCCAGTGTCCCGAACAGGGGCAGAAATGTTCAGGCACAACATCTGCAGCCTGAAGTTACTGCCTGCACGTCATTTACAAATCACCTCCAGTTTATTTAGTGCAACAAACTCCATGAGACTTAATTCCTTTTGCACCTGATTCCAGGCAAAAGGAGCTTCAAATTTAAACTCAGTGCCAGCTTTAGGGGCAGATAGAAGGACTTGAAACCAAAGATCATAACTTCCTGTATTTTTCTGATGGATGCAGGCCAGTAAGTTAGGTGGGAGCAGAACAAGAAGGGGCTTGTTAAGGAGAATATACCAGCTGTTGAGTCGCCACAATAAAAAAGCAACCACAACCTTTGTTATAAAACTCATTATTGCATTATTATTAATCTTTGGCTCGCTCTACAGTGTGTCTTTTGTCCTGTCTCCCTCCTGCTTCCTCAGCCTGGTTCTGCCGGAGGTTTCCTGTTAAAAGGGAGTTTTTCCTTCCCCCGTGACCAGGCGCTTGCTCAAAGGGGATCATCGGACTGTTGGGGTTTCTCTGCGTTAGTGTGGAGTCTTTACCTTACAATATTAAGCGCCTTGAGGCAGCTGCTGTTGTAATTTGGTGCTATATAAATAAAATTCAATTCAATTCAATTGAATATAAACATTGCAAAGATGCATGTGTATAACATCAAAATACTCCGAAACTGGCAAAAAACAGAGTGTAAGCAAAGTCTCTTTCTTGGCTCAAAGGAAAGGCAGAACTTAGCTTTAAAGTAAAAGGCAAGTTTTAACTTCATTTGTTTTCACCTGTTGCTGAATGTGAGGTGCAAAATGTTAACAGCGATAAAAACGTCCCCTGATATCTGCTAATCACCCATCAGCAAACATTTTTTGTGAAATAAATAAACTGCTTCCTGTTCATGTTATTGCAATAAAACACAAATTTTCTGCAATATTTAATTTTGACTCACGTTTCTAAAGCTGCTTATATTTGTGAATCCTCCATAAGAAAGTGAAGTCATTCCACGGGGACTAATGAGGGGCCCATTTAAATAACACACTGTCAGTCACAGGCAGGCAAACTCTGGACAGATGAATTAACTAGTGCTGCCTCTGCCCTATGACCCACAATTTGACTGCAGTTCTCATGAAAGTATTGATAAAAATGGCCACATGAATGATTGCATCAGTTGCGTTATTGATGGGCACGCGGAGAAAGCGTGTAATTAAATAGTCCCCGGTGTGCACTCAGGTCATCCTGATCGCTATCAGCAATAAACAGGAGGTGGACAGCGAGGGGCTGGAGATCAATGCGAGTGTATCGGATTTCAAACCCGGAAACACAGATTTACCCGCCCCCTCCCCCAATGCAATTTTGTGGCATTTAACAACAAAATTTACAAGTGCAACCAGAAATCTGAACATCACCATCAAATATGCGTAATTCTTCCTCACACGATCTAATTTTGTGTCATGTTTCCTTGTCACACGTATATCTAAATCCTTCTCCCTCTGGGCTCGTGCGCGGTGACCTCTTCCATCATCTGCAGCGGAGAATGACTTTGATTCCTGTTTCGGCGCCTCGTCTCATCCATCTCTCGCTTCTCTCCATTGTCTGAAGCCGCATTTAAATGACAGTGATACATATGGCGCATTACAAAGACAAAAGGTGGACAAGGCCCAGTTTTTGCTCGCATAAAAACCGTGACAAGACCACGGCGCGACTCGACCTCACAGCGCCGCATAAAACATTCACGCGAGCTGGGAATTTAACGGCAGTGTCTTTAAAGGCAGCATCCAGGGACTTAGCCGGGCTGAGGTGTGCGCTGGGATCCCATTAAAATGCACTACAGAAAATGAGATTTGGGAGAGCCCTGTGAAAAACCATGCGTGTAATCATCTCTCTTTCTCTCTCAGTTTATCTGCGAAGGATTTGGAGGAGGCTTTGGTTCCCCACCCGCCCTGCCCCCCCCAACCTCCTCCATACCACACATTAATATTCATAGAGAAGATTTCTCTTTGCTGTCTGTTGTTGTAGCCCACAGACTTGGCTTATTAGGAATCTAAAATATGGTTTGCAGACTCTCTGATGGGAAAGGCTATTGTGATTTGTGTGTGTGTGTGTGTGTGTGTGTGTGTGTGTGTGTGTGTGTGTGTGTGTGTGTGTGTGTGTGAGAGAGAGAGGGTGATACTTGGCATCAGTCATGTTATGAATACTGCAGACTATTTATATTGATGCAGTAACTCTCATTATGTGCATATGCTTATTTAGTTTTTTCAGTAAAACCATTTTGGACTTGTTGTTTTTTTTTGTTTTGTTTTGTTTCGTTTTGTTTTTTTGCCGCTCAGTCTTTTGTGAATTTGTTGCCTTGTACTGAGAAACAGATTCAAAGGTCTGTGCTGCTCAGTCAGGGCTGACTGGTTGATCTTGCGGCTTGTTTTGGCCACTGTGGTGGAGTGAGTCAGAGTGAAAAAGATCGCTCTACTTTGCCTTTTCTGCATTGGTTCACGATGTGCAGAGAGAGAGAGAGAGAAAGAGGAAGGTGACTCATGTCTCCCATGAACAGCCTCATTAATTACATGCTTACACTCATTAAATCACCTTGCAGATCTCAGAACAACAAGCTCCACAATGGCAAAAACATTACGGCTCTTCTTCTTCCCTCAGTCTGACTATAACGTTTGCTTCTCCAAACCTTAAAACTGGAATAAATTTCCAGATCTTGTCTCTTTTACTTAAATATGCATTTCTCTTCCTATTACTTCTTGTTTTTTAGAGGATCAGGTGTGGCAGATGCCAGATGTTGGCCTACATGCAATATGCAAAACTTCCAGCTGTCTCTCTCTCTCTCTCTCTCCCTCTCTCTCTCTCACACACACACACCCTATACCAAGTAGCCAAGTTTATATATTGAGTCTAATGCAACTAAATCTCATAATATTACGGTAAAATCAGCATCATGCTGGCAGTAGACTGTGCTACAGTGTTTAATAAAGTGGCTACTGGGTGGATATTAAGGTCAGGAAGCTGCATAACACAGGGGATTTATGTCATTAGAGAGATTACATTACAGATTTATGTCATCATTATAATCCAGTGTGTACGGATAATTTGAAATACATCTAACCATTTTTTTTAAGCATTTGTGCCTTCATTCGATGGTAAAGATCAACAGGAAACACAAGGAGAAGGCAGCATAGTTCCCATGGTGCGTGTGTCAAACCACAGGCCACAGAGCGCTCAGTCATCAACATTTTTAAGTGGTTAGATGCTCGAACATCTTTATCTGCATTAAAGCTAATAAAGAAAAAAACAGCAAGCACATTAACATGATACGTAAAAAAAAAAAGCAAAAATCCCCCAAACGCATACTGAACATGCATGGGTAAAGCATGGCCTCGTGTCCCATCTGAACCTCTTCTCCAGATTACACTCATGTGAGAAGAGCGCAGTTAGTTCCTGCTCTCTCTCCCTCTCTCACCACTCTCCTCTTTCACATGTAAATGAGTCTTTAATCTCTGCTGCTCTAATAGACAACCATGGCAACGGAAGGCAGGCCTAATGAGGCAGGTTAAAATATGCCTGCATACAAGCACCACTCACACAATCAACAGTTTAAACAAACACCTACACACACACACAACCACGCATTCGCTTGCATCCATGTAGTGTAGTCGTCGCCTATTGCTCCGCTGCTGCTGAAGTTGCTACTGTTGGAGAGAAATCTCTGAGAGCTTCTTCAGT
>NW_005187460.1:2522431-2523828 GCF_000239375.1 Pundamilia nyererei
GATCTTTGACAGCACCAACCTTTCAGTCCTGTTTAACTGGTTACTTACAGAACATTTTGTTCTTAATCTTTACAATTTAGCTGGCTCACATTCAAATTTGTATGGCTGTCTTTGTGATGATAATTCATTGTCTGGTTGACCTAAAACTAAACGGAACCCTCAAACAGCTCATTGATTCATCAAGTCTTCACTTCCAAGGTCTCAAACTGGTGCTAGGCCTCACAAAGACAGCCATCCGATTACCCACGCATGTAGGCTTACATCACATCAAACTTATCTCTTGAACAAGAAACTGCCACAGCAGCATTGGTAGATTTAACCAGAGATGCCATCATGAGATAATCATACTAATACTGGTGCTCTTTGGTCTCCATTGGTTTCCATTGTGCAATCACCAACTGTAACGGCACAATGGAAATAAAAAATGACAGCCAATTGTTAAAATCTAAATAGAAAATTGCAAATTACAGTAATGCTGCCCAAATAATTATTAGAAAAGCTCATTTATTCTATTCTACTTCTCCACGTCAGCTGTTCTGCAGCAAATGACCCGCAAAATGTTCCAAATCCCCCCAAAAACACAGCGCAGATGAAAAGAACCCGTCAGTCTGTGAGAGCTTCTCTCATCAATCTTTTTTTTTTTTTTGTTTCATACATCCTCGCAGGGAGCAGAAGCTGACACGTTCCCGCAACACCTTTCATTGTAATTATTCTGTGTACACCGACACAGTGCTATCACCTCACACTGGGGTCTGTTGCTACCCCAGCCTAATTAGCAATTAACAGTCCTATAGTGATGAAAACACCGTCCACCGGGATTCACTGCGGGATAACGGCTGTAAATAAGAAAAGAAAGAGCATTTGAAACAAGACTCGTACTTGTATCCTTTCATGACGTGTAATGAATCTAATGAGTGATTGTTTCGGGATATTAATAAATAAGCTACTGTTTGCTTTATGATTCCAGCATGAACATGTTGTTTAGTCTTGACGATAAAGGCGTAGGCTGATGAGAGAAAAAACACACTTTGTCTTTCTATCTTTGGTGCAATGTTATTTTTGCCCTGAGGCCCAACACAATTAACACCCACTGCCAACTGGTAGGCTGTGTGTGTGTGTGTGTGTGTGTGTGCAAGCTGCAAACATCTCAGTGCACACATAAACAGCTTTAATTTATTTTTTCTATTAATTTAGGAAAAATACAGTTTTTCCTGACAGAATGAGCGCCCTGTCTCGATTATTAATGCGTTTACATATCTAAACACGCATCATGAGGGAAATTTCTGTTTGACTGATTTATGTTTTCATCATTTCCGACTCCTAATTAATTGCTCTTCAGAAGTTAATTTCTCAGTAAATCTGATATAAGTGTGCAGTAAAGCTGTGTTTGATTTGGC
>NW_005187460.1:2524040-2554605 GCF_000239375.1 Pundamilia nyererei
CCTTCCATTAATTTATTGCCTCTGTGTGGGTGTGGGTGTGTATAAATGAAATACGAGTGGATAATCGCAGGCCAGGAATTTTTCTGACTGGGCAGGTTGGTATGCTGTCCAGAGGAATGCGGAACCTGGAAAGTCAAAACAATGTTCGACAAAGGAATGTGGGGGAAAAGTGACGAAGGACCCAAGAAGGGCCGCGGACGACAGGACCAGGGTAAGGGATGCAAAATAGAACCAGCCAAAAAGTAGAGAAGGAGGAAGAAAAGATCAAATGAAATGCCAAGGGTTTTTTTTTAAGTCATGCTGGAATAAAAATAGTGCCATCCAGATATGTCAAAGTAATGGGAAAACTATTAAGTATAGTTGGAATTTATAGCCTCTTCTCAGCCACCCCCAAAACAACCACTGTGTGGAGCATGCTTTTAAGGAAGAAAAAAAACAAGCATACGCACACTGCTTAGGTGCTCGGTTTATTATGAGGCTCTGAAATCCCTCCATAAAGGTGGTTTTGCCACAACAACCGTCTTCATTCTCCACCTTCTCCCTGCCTCGAGCCTCATCCATGTTCCAGCCTCCAGTGTCCCAATCCAGAATCGCTCTAAATCTGTGTAAATAAGGAAACGCTCCCATTTCGATGCAAACCGCAAAAGAAAAGATGCATGAAAAGATGTGTGAGCCCTGTAACACAATACAATTCAGAGGTGTGGAAATCTCCCCTCCTTAATCCAGAAATCAGTGCAGTGGAAAGAGGGATTTGGGGGCTGTCACTGCTAAGCTCCTTGTCCCTAGTGTATTATTGAAGCTGTGGCATAGAAGAGAAACACTAGGAGGATGATACCACCTCTCGTTCAGCATAAACAGGTTCTAGGAAAATAAGCAACTTCCCATACCCAAATTTTCAGGCGCGACATAGAGGAAGAGTGATATGGATGCTTATCTCTGTCCTGCATCTGGGTATACACAGCCAGCCTTAAATGCTGAGCCACAATCTTTACATGATTATATGGTGTAAGCTGGTGTCTGGAGGAGGAAAAGCTGGGTGAATATCAAGAATGCAAAGGTGTGTAATTGTTTATTAGCAGTTTCACACGTAGTTTTCTTCGTTTTTTAAGCTCCACAGCTTTTTAAAGATTACATGCAGACACCTGAGACACCTGCATTCAGACAGACAGAATGAATTCACTGAGAGATCTGTTCACACATATTTGAACACTGTAAAATAATTCCCTTAAACTGCAATGAATTACTGAATGTATTATAAGGTGTGTAATTCTCTCACACCTTCAGGTAATTGGAGGGGGGAAAAAGCAGTACTGGAGCTGCAGTAATGCTAGAAATGGAGCTTAAGTGATTCTGGCACGCTGGAGCCATACATAAGGCACAAGCAATGGTGGGGAGGTGAGTGGGTCGCAACGCCAACCCTGTTCTATTCATAGACCCTGCCGATAACAGGTTGACTACTCTGGGAGAGCAGCGGGGACAGAGAGGGAGAGGGGGAGGGGGAGAGGAAGGTGATGGTGCGGAGACAAAGGGAAAGGTGCAGCAAAAATTCACCTGTGGAAAGGAAACAGAACGGAGCCGGAGGAAGGAAGCATGTTTTAGGGTTAAAGTGGGAGGATAAAACAGGGGATAACGAGGCATCTGGCGCAGAGAAAACACCACCCACACACCTGCAAGGCAGGAACCTCACACTTTCAAGACTGCTGATGACAGTTGTGAAGAAAAGAGGGATTTCCATTGAAATAAGGTGGAGTGGGAGGCAAAACAATGCAAGGGGGAAACTGGAGGATTTCCAAAGTTGCAAACATGAAGAATCATGTCCCCCGACTCCATCTCCCCCTGTTACATAAAAATAAGCCTAACCCAACCTTATGAAGTGAGGCGACGGTGAGGCAGACTAGAGACAGACACAAGAAGCAGCTGCTGGGATGGGCCTATCAAACCAGACTCTTTTGGCATGCCCAAGTACAGTTCAGTTACTCACATTTTTAAAATAGCTTATTACAGCAGCAGAATACGGTGGTTACGGAGTCTAGGAGCTCACCACACCCCACAAATACGTTCCATTCAATTCAATTTATAAAGCGCTAAATCACAGCAGCAGTCATCATGAGGCAGTTTATATTACAAGGTAAAAACTTCATAATAAAAACCTCAACAATCAGCAAGCACTTGTTGACATTGAGAAGGAAAACCTCCCTTTTAACAGGTAGAAACTTCAGGCAGAACTGGTAATAATTAATGATTAAATAGAGAGTGATGTATGAACACATGGTGAGTGTAATAGGGAGAGTGAAGACGATTCAATACATCATGACAAGCCTCGGCCAGCTGAGGTCTGTTTCAGCACAACTAAGAAAAGGTTCATGGTCACCTGATCCAGCCCTGCTGGTGTGGTGGAGGGGTCAGCGCTGCACTGGAGAAAGGAGTGAGAAGTTTGCAGCTTAAATAGATAAAGTTAATTTACGAATGTGTGTTTGGTAAATGACTCTGAGAAAAGTGACTCATTGTATGTGTGAATGATGCAATGCAGCTTAAGTTAACTATGTGAACTATCTCATAAGTTTGGCTCTGTTCAGGTCAGACATGTGTTAGCGCAGGAGACCACGTCCTGTCTGTCGGCAGCAGAGGAAGCTGATGCGCTTGAAGAGATTAGAGCAGTGTTTTAAATACAATACCGGCAAATCACACCCTGCAGCCATCAGCTTTTACTGTATACTGTCTTACGTAGTCATCAAAAAGTCTTATTTGCTTTTAGCAATTGTTGAATTGGATTCAGAATGGATGCAATAAAAATAAAAGGTCCAACATTTCTTCTGACAGCAGGGGCTGTGGCTCAGGTGGTAGAGCGGGTTTTCTACCAATCTGCAGGTCAGTGGATTAATCCCTGAATGCATGCTGGAATAACCTTGAGCTTGACACTAATGCCCGAGTTGCCCACGATGCATTCATGAGAGTGCGTGTGTGTGAATGTTAGAAAGCACTTAGGCATAAATATCATGTATGTAGTAGTAGACCCAGCTGAGTTGAAAGGTGCTCTGTTTAAGTCCAGCTTATTTTACCACAAGCTCCTCCAGACTGCAGGTGGATCAGTAAACAAGAAGCAGCATTTTTTGAGAGACAGAAAGAAGAATAAAAAAACAAGATCTTATACTAAATACTAGTATTTCGTTCATGAGGTCAAGATTGTTATTGAAGACAGATTTTGTTGGCCCAAATAAGTTTGGCAACTCATGTCAGTACAGAGAGACCACACAGGAAAAGAGTTTGGATTGAGATTTCCTCCAGTGACAGACTAGTCACCAAAGCCATCTGGCGGAGGCACAGGCGGACTCTTTCAAGCAGGCCTTGAGACCAAAAACAGAGCTGATTAAACACAAAGGGCAGCATTGGTTGGGGTGGCTTGCTTTAGGCACCGCTGACATTCATGAAGCCCGGTTTCAGTAATAGATCTGTTCATTTCAAGGCTTATCAGACACACACACACACACACACACACACACACACACACACACACACACACACACACACACACACACACAGCATGGCAGTTTGTACTCTGAAAAGCTCTCACAGCATGAGCAATTTTATGCTTTCCTGTGATAAAAACAAGGTGAACTTTAGACATATTCTGTCAGGCTTTGAGCGTATTTCACCTGCGCTGCAGCTACTGTTAAGCTATGATCTTTTTCGCACGAGGCTTCTGTTGGTCTGTAGATAATTTCATTAATTATGGAGCTGTGAAACCAATAACAAGCATGTTCCAAAATACATAAATAAATATATGATCTGTTGATTTTATAGAAACGTTTCTGCCCACTTGACTTGATTCTCTCAGTTTCCTCTGACTGAGATTGGAGCTGCTTTTACTCCATGTCACATGGCCGCTCCATCGAGGAGCTCTGCCAACCTAGCCAAGCCCCCTATGCCAACGGAAATAGCCTCCTCTAATTTAGCTGGACCGGCTACATTCCTCGCCTAAAACAAAGCCATTGCTGTTCACCATATTAAGGCGATCTTGCAACAGATACCAGCTCCATGTTAAAACGGACTCTAATCCCCCTTTCATGCTGGCCTCTTGGTCCTCATCCAGTTGTACTAGTATTGACAATTGAACTCCCCCGGGCATGTGCACTCTCATTTTTTCTGGCTTTAGTAATAACAGTGATAATGCATTTTATAAATAACACATGTTTCATTACATGCAAATCTCGCAGGGGAAATGGGGAGAGTAGTGGGGGGTTAAGCTACGTGATAATTACAAGCAGGTAAAAACAGCATGGAAAAGAAAAAATGTGCAAGGGTTTAGAATTAGAGATCAGCTAGTGATAACTTGGAAATATTGTGATTATTAGTGTATCAGTGTTCTTAGGATTGCCTAAATGTGCTTGGAGGTGGACAGGGTGTGCATTCTAGATGGAGAAGACACCTCCTCCAAAATTCTAAGCCCCCTGGGCTTTATGTTACACCTTAGGCCCACAGGATGAGAAGGGATCCTAGACCTGATGATGCTTCAGATGTCATTTACACTTGGGTCAATTGAACTCTCCTTCCTCTTATCCACCCTGCTCATTTTCCTTCTCTTCTCCTCGCTCTCCCTTCACATGCTTCCTTATTTTCTGTTGCTCCCTTTTTCTCCGTCGGAGCCCTGACCCAGACGTCTGTTCCCTGTCTGAGCTCCTGCCAGATTCCTGCAAGGGGAGGAATGCACAGGAGGGCCTCACCGAGTCGCAATTAACATTTCGTCACTGCCGTGCCTGCACCTATGCAGGGTGCTTAATGATGGCATATTCATGAAACGCAAATATTTGCACTGAAAAGCAGTCTCCCAGTGACCGGCGAGAGTAGAAGGGAAGATAATTGAAAGGAGCTTGCGGCACTTCTAAAAAAAAAGAAGAAGAAGAAGAGCTGAGATAAATGGAGGGCTGTGCTTTAAAGGGACTGGTGGTAGCAAGAGGATACCCTGTGAGGAGTGTGTAGTGACAGGAGAAAACCCTCTCTGTGGGGGACAGATGCGCATGCTGAGAGGACACCGGCATGAAAAAAGAAAAAAAAATCCTGGCACATCAATGTGAAGAGAGATGTAGAGAGAGCAGGAGAAGACAAGGAAGGGTGTCAGGTAGATTTTTTTTCTTTATTTTATAGAACAGTGCCAATTTAGATGGAGCATTTTAGAGGTATGCTTATTATACACAGAGAAGAAGAAATCAGAGGGAGAGAAAGACATGATGCACTGATTCTCCAAGAGGAGCAGACTGCATGCTGTCCTCCATTTCCCCAAAGAACATCCCTCCCTACTGCTGCCCCCAGCTGGGAGCGCACACACACATAGACACATACACACATGTGCGTACACACACACACACAATCAAGCCTGGCTGTCTGGTTGGGGGAAGGGTATGCTGAGATTCAGAGAGATGGAGAGGGATAGTGATGGAGAGGGGGAAAAGGGATTGGTGAGGAGACAGTGAAGGAGAAGGATGCAACAAAAGGGAGGGGTTGATAAGATTGGGAGAAAAAGAAAGAAAGACGGAATTGAGGGGATGTCGAGAAAAAAAGGACCGCGAGCGAAGAGGCGAGGAGGTGGTGCGGCGGTAACAAAAGAAAAGGAAAAATCACGTTACATATGGCATCACTGCATTTGCGTCTCCATCTGCTCGCCAACAGTCAGACTATAAATCACCCACCTGACTCAGCATACCACTCTGTCCACACACACGCTCACAAACACGCCTCTCTTTTCATCATTCCTGTTCTGTCCGCCACCACACACAAACACAAAATTCCAGCAAAAATCCCCCCCTTCCAGAGAAGTCATTCAGGAGTCAATATCACAGCACACACACACCCACTCACACACACAACGCTCCTCTTCAAATCTGTACGCTTATACATGCACCCCAAGCACCACCCCCAACCCCAAAGCACATGCATACATATACAGTATATGTGCACACTTGCACACACATGCAGTCCTAAACGAGACAGCTGGAGCTATCAGACCAAAGCCTGAGAGAGCCAGCTTTCTTCAGATGGATTTGAGATGTGGGCTTTACCGTATCATCTGCCAGCACTGCTGGGAATGAGACGTCACAATCATAAGAGCCTACTGCCTTATAAGGCAATTATCTCTCTCTCTCCCCCACCGTGCCCTCGCTCTCTCTCTCTCTCTCTCGCTCTTCTCCTCTTCAGTGGGGGGAGGGATGAGTGGTTTCAATTATGTGCGACAAAGACCAAATTAGGCACCTGGCAATTTCAATATGGCCTCTTTATCTGCATTAAGTTGATAGGATGTGGTTTTGATGGGGAGGTAATGTGGTTTCGTGCATCTCAGCCTCATGGATGAACATGCCTATTTGTTTGCACACAGGTAAACAACTTGCGTTTGTATTTTTTGTGTATTGCAAGAACAAGATACCTGCAAATCTTCTGGAAAATCTGAATAAGATGTTCTTTTATTTTATTTTCCCTTTCCTGAAGAGGAAAACAAAACACTGCACACTGTCGTGCACATTCCATTATGCCGGTCACACAAAAGCTCAGCAGCAGCAGCAGCAGCAGGCTGTGATCGATCCATCGGCAGCTTTGAGGGCGCATTGAGACTTTAGTCTCATTGACTACTTCACAATCAATAGTAGCTGATTACTGGCTGGTGAAACTAGCTAGAGTATCTGTTCTGCTGCTGTGGTTATGCACTGGGTTTTCACACATAAAGACCACTGTGAGCACAGGATATAGACTTAAAAACCAGTAACTGCTCTTCAAAATTGCTCTCACACAAAGCACGCTGTAAAATGTGCAAATTGACAGACACTGAAGTATAGATAATGTGTCTGAAGGAGGATGGGAGGTTGCAGTTGTATGGAAGCTGTCATCGGTCCGTCTGGATGCTGCACACACGTTCGGGAGATACGACAACAATAGGATGAATGCAGCTTTTATTTAAATGACCTTTTCGGCTATTTAGTGTAGCACAGTCCACCTAAACCTATTATCTCCTGACACCATATTTGAGACTGGAAAAATCAACTCTTCGTGTTGTATGAGTGTGCACTCAACCATCCCCTTTTTTCCATCTCCATGTATGGTGCTCCTGAGTAAGCTGTGAGGGGACCGGCGAGGCTTGCTGCTCTCGTTCTCTGCACCTCTCTGGCAGCTTGGCGTCTGCGCGGTTCTAATCCACTGAGCTGCTCAGGAAAGAGTGCTGACGGTGCCCTTTTCCATCTACTATCCTCTAATCCAGCAGGGTACGGGGTCTGAGCGAATAATCCTGGATTAGGAAGTCTCCCAGTGGGGCGACCGTGGGGTCCCTTGTGGGGGCCCCGTCACAGTCAGCTGTGCCTGAGGCGCCGTGAGAGAACATAGCAGCCAATCCAAAGAAAGAAAAACAAAAAACAAAAAAAACAGGCAAACAGTGTCTGATTAGTAGTGAATTGGTTCAAACCTCGCCTTGTCACCCTGAGGGGAGCTGCAGTGCTTATTGGAGATGAATAATGGTAAAGAGGGATAATGGTGGATAGGCCTTGTGAGGTTACAAGCGCTTTGAATGCAAAGATTTAGATTGAAGACTGGGAAGAACTGAGCCCCCAGCACTTTATTACAACGGGATACACACTAATTGATGCATTGTTGGAATGGCAACAGTTTTCTTAATGACATCCCTGAAACGTGTGTGCATATGTGTGTGTTCCCATCTTGACAAACGCAGACATATTTCAGCTGAGGGCTTCACAGTCTGCTGGGAAACCACACAGATGCTCAAAACAATCACAAATAGTGACACAAGATTTTACTCAACATGTGTCACGTTTCTCATGACGACTAAGGTGAAAGCTAAACCATGTTGGGGATGAAGAAAAGTCATCCACATAGATTGTACTGCCACCCCCACCGCACGCACTGAGCAAAGATGTAGCTGCACATTAAATGAAAGGACACTTTCAATCTCTTCAAATTGGCTTTCTCCTTAAACTGAAGGGAAAGGCAATTTTCATCATCTTCTCTATCTAAATCGATGACTCTCTGCCAAGCCTGCATATAGATGCAATTAAATGCAAATTAATGACACCGCGCTCTGGAGAGTTTTTCCTGCAGGTCAATAGAAGATTTGTATTTCGGTCACCCTATTAAAGATTGATCCAAAGCTCATCCCGAGGCTGAGAGTCAGGGCACAGAGTATTACCGTGGCTAACTAATCAGTAATCAACAGGCTTTTCCATCTGGGCATGTGACGTCCTCCCTCAGCACACAATCACCAGTTTATTTACCTGCATGGCTGCCCAAGAGAGACGAGAGTTTGCGTCAGTGCACACATCCCACGGCCCCAGTGAAGCACAACGGGGGACGGCAGGGACAGCAGGGAGGCTTAATACACTGAGCGTCTGTGTGGACACATCGTGGCTACACCTCAAGATGACTCCAAACTTTCAATTTCATCATCATGATTGGGTAAATAAAGTGCAAAGTGGCTACTTCTACCCATTTTTGTTGTTATAATGGACAAATAAGTTTGTTTAGTTATCTAAAGGCTGGTGTTCTTCTGGATGTTTGCCATTCTGCAAAATTTTAGTCCATTTCTTGGTTGTTTTAGGATTTTCAGTCCTGTCTGTGCCACTCAGTACATCCATTCGTGCCCAGTGAAGACAATAAGCTTTTAAATCCTCATAAATATTTAGATATGTATTTTTTAAAAAAAGGTTTAAAGATGTACAATTGTTGGAGGAGACTATTACAAGTTGTGGATTGATGCGTGTTTGGTTTGGTTTTTAGAGGGCCGGGATGATGTACGACACCTCGTCTACATTTGTAATAATAAAGAAACATGTCCCACAACTCACTGATGTGTTTTTGTGTGTACTTTCAGGCAGCTGTAACCTACATACATGTCTGTAAACACAATGAAGCACCATTAGCAGATAGAAAAAAAAGCACATGTTCAATCTTGTGCAATTTACTGAACTTTCATAATATGAAAGTAAAGGAAATGCTGTGTTTCCTTCCTTGTTCTGCCTCTACCAAAATATGCGAACACACACACCATCACCACCAGGAAACCCGGCAGGGAGAGGGAGGGGATCTGAGATATGCATGCAATAATAGAGATATGTGTTCGCAGTCACCTGCACTTTCTCTGCATGTCACATTCACACAACCAATTGCAAAGTTAATGCGGCACACAGCACGCTCCGCAATCCATCTCAACACCTGTGACATATCTCAGAAGCATTCAGAGACTTAAAACAACCCACAAGCTCTAAAATACACACAAAGTCATAACATATATCTTCACCCCTGTCACCCTCAATCCCCCGTCTTACTACTCCCCCACCCCTCCGCCGTCCCCGTCTGCCTGTAGCTATTTTGAGAAACGCCTCATTTTCATTTCAATCTTGTGTATGATACAGTGCATGGCTGCCATAAGCTGACTCCTTCACCTAAATGACAGCAACAGTTGAACAGAGCACTGAAAAGACAGGCATTTGAAAGAGCTCCTATTGTGATGATAAGAGGGCAAGTCAATCTATTTGCATTTATGGATGAAGAGAAATCCTTTTTTTTTTTTTGCATTTTTTATGCATGAATAGAAGAAAAAAAGAGACAAGGACACAGATGTATATGGGAGTACGAAACCACCGATCAGCTTGTGTCTTCTGTCACGCTCGATCGGTTTTCCTTGCTGAATGATATCGGCAGCAATAAGCAAATGACACGCTACGCGGAGAGTGGAATTTGTATGGGAGATAGTGGCTCTTTTTCTGAATGTATCGCACTGTGAGTATTGCTGAGGTCTGAAGATCAAACGTAAGCCGAGCTGGATGAGCACTTTACCAGAGCAATGAGGCAGTAATTCAAGAAGCAGATTCTTCTTTAATGCCGCTGCAGACCTTGACTGTACAGAGACATGGTTCTCATACTTGCTGGGTAAATTCAATAGGTGAACCTGCTTTGCCCTTCTTCAAATTTCAGTGTAACCGATCAATATATAAACGTAGTGTTGCACTCGTGTGAGCGTAGTTTGTTTCGTATACCCTTTAAAAACACAGCTAAAAATGAGATGGCCCTAATTTAACTTGTCACTACTGTAAGAGATGCAGTGATGAGTTCGTGTAGTCTTTTATTTTTTTGCCACTTGTAATGTGCATTCCACAGTGATTATGTAATTTAAGGTAATCAAAACATAACTGAACTGAGTAATGTTATATTCTTTGCAGCACCATACATACTGCTATCATGCTGAATTTGTAAGCTTGCTGACTTACAAACAAATGAATCATTTTAACAGTAAGAGAAAAAAATCCAGAAAAAAGAACATAGATAAAAGTTATAAATTAAATTTGAGTGAAATAAGTATTTGACCCCCAAGCAAAGCACGACTTGGTAGAAGCAGAGCAGTGAGACGTTTCTTGTAGTTGGTCACCAGGTTTTCACACGTCTCAGGGGGGTTTCGTTTGCTCCTCTTTACAGAAACCTTCTAAATCCTTTAGGTTTATTAGCTGCTGTATGGATACTCGAAGACTGGTGAGGCCACTCCATGACCTGAATGTGCTTCTTTAGCCACTCCTTTGTTATCTTCGTGGTATGTTTTGAGTCATTGTCATGCTGGAAGACCCATCCATGACCCATTTTCAATGTTTCATAATGTTTCATAATGTTTCCACATCTCTGCCTGACTGTGGCAATGGTGCTTTTTGACTTGTACTCAGTATTTCTCGTCCTCCAAACACGGCGGGTCGAACTGATGCCCTCAATTTCTGTTTCATCTGACCAAAGCACGTTTTCCCGCCCCTTCTCTGAACCATTTAGATGTTCACGGTCAAACTTAAGATGTGTCCCTGGTGTCCTTTGATTGCTCATTGCTCTTGCCCACGGTGGTGGACAGGATGGACAAGTGTGCGTCATACACATAAGAACTTGAGATCAGGATTCAGTCTGGATTATAATGACATGCAAATCAATTTATAACTTTAATTGAATGAGTTTTTCTCTCGATTTCTTTGTTGATATTCTCTCTCTGTTAAAAAAGAAAAAGAAAAACAAAAAACAACACTACTATAAAAATTAGACAAAGTTGATGCCTTTGTGATCTGAGCAAACTTACATGTTCAGCAGGGGATCAAATAATTATTTTCTCCCACTGCTGATATTTAACAGTACATTTGTTCTAGATTGCAACAGATTGACAACATAAAACTACAGTCTAAGTATATTACTGCATGGTGACAGCTCAAGCAATGTGCCCAGTATGTAACGGCAATCTTTCCACTGAAACAAAGCTGCACATTAAAAGTAACGTCGCCATTATTCTTCCCTTGCAACTGCCTCTGAATGCTCACTGAGAAAAATCATGTCAGGACTTGCAAGTGACACATGTGGAAAAGTGCATGTGCAGCTCTGGCTAATAAAGTCGATCTATCACTGCAGTAACACCAAAATCCCCACTGCAGTTCAGCATGAGTCTGTCCTCTCATGCTGTTATCAGACACCCCGGTGGATCAGCCTGCTGACTGCAGCCCTGGAAGGCCCATTAACACCTCCAGAGGGTAGAGCCCAGCCCCCTCTATAAACAGCCCAGCCGGAGGTCCTTCCTAATGGGCTAAGCTCATTCCCAGCCTGGCCTGCTGCAGGTGTGGAAGCCGAGCCCTGTAATTGATAATTAGGGGGTAATAACCCAGCATTCGGTGCAGGCCTTAAGACAGGATAGTAGCCAGGCCCCACACTGTCACTCAGTCAGAGGCAGTGGAAACTAGAGAATTGAGGAGGAGGTGGGGGTTAAGGGCTATAATTCAACAAGGGGTGCATTTGTCTAGAGGTGAGGAAAAAAAAAACTTGGAAACAATAACACATGTATACTCAGGCTGGATTTAGAGTATATGCAAGGACTGATAGAGAACACAAAGAGCCTCCACAGAACTCAAGTGCTTTGCGTAGGTCACTGATAGCGTGTGGGGCTTATGATACCACAGGTAACAAAGTGAAGCTGCAGCACTGTTGGGGGTGTGCCACAATAGGTCGACCATGTATTTCCACACACACCCATTTCCATGTTACTGTTAAACCACAGCTTTTTATCAAAGTGATGCACTAAAAATTATCTAAGTAGAAATAAGCAAAAAGCCTCCAACGGAAACTGCAGTTCTCAGGTAGACTTAACAAATAAAGGTGATGTTTTGTGTCTTTTGTGCCTCCGTTGTGGTGTTTGATACATTTGGATGTTCTGCGAATGAAAATGGCAATTGTGCTTCTTTTTTTTTCTTTTTTTTTTAAAGGGGGCAGAGGCCAAAGATTTGAGTAATGAAAAGTGGGAGTTTATTCATTTATGTATTTATTGTCATTTTCCTTTTATCTAGTTTCCTGTTATAGAAATGCATTAGCCCTGAAAGAAGCTATCAATCAGGGAGCTAATGGGTTGTAATTGCAGGCAGGGAGGCACCCACATCACAAGCGACGGGGTCCCTGTACAGTAGAGAATGACCTACAGTGGATTCGGTCCCTGGGTGATCCCAGGTTAGAGGAAATTCTCAAGTCATTTTCCTTTTGAAACCATTACACTCATCTCAGTGCAATAATCACCCCGGCTAGTATATTTATGGTTTTAAACAAAAGTACATGGACGAAGTACGAGGGAGTTTCAGAAATTTCTGGGAAGGGGGGGGGGACCCTGACTGTGTTATTCATAAGATTTGAGGATTTTTCCAGAGAAATATGTCTGAAATTTGGTCTTCCTGGAACTGCTGAGTGGCTAAACCAGAATACCTGCTCTGAGTCATTCCACACACACAAAAAACACTCCGTCTGCTCCAGCGTTTCCAAGGAATGACAGCATCTGATACTCTCTATAGCTGTCCGTGATAGTCACTCGATTCCTGTCAAATGCCTGAGCCATCACTCACTCTCATTCTCTCTCACACACACACACACACACACACACACGGCAAACGGTAGAGGCTGATAAGACTTTGCTAGACAGTTTAGGGTTGAACTCTGGGAAACACGCCGTCTGCCTCTCATGGCTTCTTTTTCTCATGGGAGGCCTTAAAATGTTTGTCAGAAAACCGGAAAGGAAATCCCTCGTGAATTCGACAGAATTCACACCTTGTCTTTTTCCATCTTCGCAGGCAAAATGAAATGGGAACAAACAACACTGTGTGCTTAGGGGATTCACAGGAATGCCAGTATTTTGTGGAAATGCCAAATCTGGTCAGGTGTTATGGATTTCTAAAACCCACAAGTAAATAATGTTTTAAATGTGGCTTATATTCAAGGCATTATTGTTAACCATGTTTTACATTGGCAACAGTTCACCCCCAAAATACTGCTAGCATCATTTGTCAGTTTAGTTTTCGAGATTAAAACTGTGGAATCAGCTGGATATGTTGGAGCTAGTAGCTTTATGTGAAATAATCATTTATCTTATTTCTTTCTATATGATATCGATCTCAAAACCATCCCTTCCCCGAAGTGTAAATACAAAACATCTTCCTGCACATCACCACAGAGATTAAATCAAGACCGTGCAACTTTAAAAAGAAAAATGGAGCTTCTTCCTCCTCTTAAAAGTAAAAAAGCAATTTAAATAAAGGAACCCATGACTTTCGGTTTCTGAAGTCCATGCTGGAAGAATGAGTTTAAGTAAAAATAGCAGAGGGATCTGCAAAGCGTCATTGCTGTTCAAGTTATTGGTTTACTGTTGGTTTTAAAAGGTTTTGGTACCATTATTGCTATTATTAATAAGAAGAAGCTGACTAACCAAACATAACACAGGTGTAGTACTGTGATAAAGTCTTAAGTCTTCCCTCGTGTCTTTATATGCTACTTCCAAGATCCTGGAGAACCAGAGATTTCTGGAGATCTTTAAAAGTTTCACGTTTTCTGCTTTTTTCACTCATTTTCAGTCCAGTCCTTATACTGATCATTTTCAGATTTTTCTTTCCTTCTTTTTTATTCATTACAACAACTTAACACACATTATGAATAATTCAAGCATAAAAAGGCACCTAACTTAAGGAATGAACCAGTGTTGCATCGACACATAACAGACAACTTAGAAAAGAATCAATTTTAATGGATCTTTAGGCACTTTGTTACTAACTGCCTGTTGCATAAACATTGATCGGTTCACATTTCTTTAGTGAATCCACAAAGAAATGCCAAAGATAACACAGTTTGACTGGCATGAAATAATATTTTATGCACCAACAAGGCGACTCCCAAGAGCTACAAACCTAAAGCTTGATATAGCTCAGCATGGTGAGCAGTGTGTCCTTAAAAGAGTGAAGAGGACAAATGAAGAAGGGGCAGGACAGAAACAAGTCTAGAGTAGGTGAACAGTAACTGAAAGTAGTGTTCTTTAGAAAGAAAATCCTCAGAGATGCATCTGCTCTTCACTCAAAATTCATCGGAAATGGTCTCATTGGAAGGTTGGCTGACAAGAAGTCATTCTTAAGTGGAAGGAGGGAGGAAAAAGGCTGAGGTATGCCAAATTACACAAGACTAAAAAAAAAAAATCAGTGGCAACCGGTCTGATGCAGTGTTGAATCCAAATTTGGATTCATGGCAATGATCTCCAGTAAAAACATGCCTGATAGAAAAACTCAAAACAGAAAATATACCTTTCACCAATTAAATCACTGAACATTTTCAGTGCAGCTGTTCAGGTGAGTTTTTGATTCAGTCCAGACTTCAAAATTACTGAGGGAGTGAGGGATCATCTGGACCGAGGATGGAACAAAAGGCAGCCAACATCCAAAGAAGAGCTCTGAATGTCCATGAAGAAGCCTGGAGAACTTTTCCTAAAGACTACTTAAAGAAAATATTGTAGCCTGGATATGTCGTATTAGTAATAATACACTATAATATCTACATGGCTGAGACATTAGGTATTTTTTCTTTTGCTTCATGTGGGCATAATCTTGATACTTGCATTTATTTATTAGATTAAAAAAAAATACTAAATTTTAGTATTTTTTTAATCTTTATACAGAAAAATGCTGGCTCCAGTGCAGTAAACCCCATTTCTGCTTTATTTTCTACCAGATCAAAGCAATTTATCCTCAAAATGAAATAAACTGAAATATTATTTAATCAGCAAAACAACAACAATCTTTCAGAAGTGCTTCATGAAAGCATTAGTGTAATTTTATTTCAGTCATTTTCAATGATACCAATGATAAGAATAGGCTCTTTTTTCCCTGTGACGTGTACAATAATGCATCAACATATCATAGAGCTTAACAGCTGTACATTCGTGACCACAACTCACAACAACCACCCCTGGAAATCGGAGTGTTCATTAATCAAGCTTGTGACTTGCAGTGTCCGTGTAAACAAATGTGATTTCAATGCTAATACAATTCATGAGCTCCCTTTCACACACATTCGCGCCGACCGTTGCTTTTCCGTTTTTCTGACTTTGCTCACTTCGCCGCAGCCTCCCCATCTTTAAAACTCTGCGGGCATCTCCAGCAAACAGCTGCACATGATAACTAATATGTCATTTACTGAGGCTGCTTGCTGAGAGATGCAGAGAACCGAAAGAAGGGGGAAGTGCGGCGGTGTGGGGGCGGTGGAGAAAGCCCGATTGAAGATCTTAATGTTGCGTTTTAGCAACAATTTAAAGATGTTTTCACTTAGAAGCCTGTTGCTCAAAATGTCTCAGGGACGTTTTCCAAGTGGAGATTGCCTTTAAGTCTGATTTAAGATCACCACGCATCCCTCCTCAAAGCCTAACTGCTAAAGCGGCTTGTCTTTCTAATTTATCTACCAGGTTTTTTTCTGCAGGGTGGCTGCTGCTAATCTGGTCGTAGGGCATTCTGTGACTCACCAGATGTTAGCGGCCAATCGAGTTTCCACGCGCACACACACACACACGCGCGCACACACACATACATATATCAAAGATTTTAACACTTCTGTTGTCGAGTGAGACGAAGCAAAAAAACAAAACAAAAAAACACAAATACATTCATGTGAACTGATTCTTGAGTGTTGTCATTCATTTTAAGGTGAAGTGGAAAGACTTCTGGAAGGAAAGGGGGGAAAACAGACTAAAAACTGTGCTGATAATTTTTCACAAGGCTGTCTAAACATGGTTCAACACAGACGAGGATGAAGTTTCAAGTAGGAGAGAAAGTCATCGGTTTTTCCTGTCTGGATAAAAACCGCCGTCCGCGCTCTCTCTGGCGTCACGCCCATTCGACACCTCGAGCAGAAAATACATTTCATTTGCTTTTTTATGCTAATGTGAAAACGGGAAGGGAAGAAAAATAAATATCCTATTGCTCAACAGGTAACATGACAGCCTGACTTTCTCAGAAGGAAGAATGTTGTTGTTTTTCTCCGGCTCCTCAGGAGAAACTACGAGAAGGTTCTTTCCCATCATCTGATGAGGAAATACAAGAAAGCCCTCAGGATGTGTTTGTCCTGTAAACACATCCTTACCTCTGTGTTTTCTAAAAACAATTACTGTACGCTGTGCCCTCTATATGTAAAGAACTGCTCATGCAAGGATATAATATTGCTAAATATTTGTAACTGTTGATATAAACGCAAAACATTCACTTTGTTTAAAAATCAAACAAAACTTAAACAGACCGCTAATCCATTCGAATTCATCATATGTAGGTTAACGCCTCTCTGTTAACACCAAAGGATCGGGTTTCACGTTAAAAATGTCCTGCTCAGACTTGAGATATGCATGTATAAACTTGATACTCAGACAAATATTCCACTGTCAGGACATGGGAACAGTGTTCAAAATGTAAAGTTCAAGTTATTGTGAATGAATCTCCAGTTTGTTTTGACCCTGGGTCAGCATCCGCAAGAATTCAGCCCAGTTGCCTCAGACCCTGATGTGACCCCCTACCCACGAAGCCCCTGGAAGAAAGCCAAGCCAGCGGCAGACTAGAACCTGAAAGTAACTCCAGCCAACATAGAGGCTGGTGATTGTCCATTTTGCTCCTGGAGGAAAGTAGCTTCTTGACCTCTGATCTATCCAACAGCGAATCCTCATCACGGAGTCTTGTGAAATGAATGTTAATAACAACATTCTGGTAAGGCAGTGTTCTACATTGCTCCATGTGTGGCAAAATATCCTTTTTAAGAGTGTAAAACTAGAAGCATGGACGATGGAGAGACACAGAGAAAGAGAGAGATGGGGAGGGGACAGGTGCTGCACGGTGACAAGCAAAAGCACCTCATAACCTCCACCTCAGGTCTGTTTCCGAAAGGTGAAAATGTCTCGAGTTTTAGAGCCTCTCTTGCCCTCCGGTGGAGGTGTCGGGGTGAGGTTCGGTGAGGGTGTGGATGACGGGGAGGGTGAGGAGGGCTGGGGGGTGGAGGTGCCTCCATAGGGGCAGCTCTGCGAGTCTGGATGTTCACCCGAACACTCCACGGCGGGGATGTAGCGGCTGTCCCACATCCCCGGGCCGCACAGTTTACAGAGGTCGTGAAGGCTGCACGGGATCCTGGGAAGCAGGCGGAACTGGTAGAGTAGACTGCGGGCCTGGAAAGCAGGACGAGAGGAAAGGAGTTCTAGTTTGCCACGATGCGGAGCCAATAAATGCAACACAGATCGATGCTGATATCAAACAGCGCATTAAAACACCAAAATAAATCAATGGGCTCGACTCCGGGCTAAAAGATAACAAAAGACTCTCAAGGTCAGAAAGCGTGATGTTGCCTAAAGCTACAAAGTCCGCATCGCATGCAGCAAAGCTGTGGAGTTACACCACCTGCATGCTAACATGAACTCGCTGCCTGTGGTTGCAGTAGTAACACACAGCATCCATAAACATTAGGAAGCAGGCATGGACACAATAGCCGGGATGGAGATCATAAATCCTCCACTTTGGCATGGCAGCCTCCCATTTAGTACCTCAAGGCCTCTGTGGGCAACTTAATGTGCATCAGTTGCTTTGCTGCAGCATTGGGGCAGGGCTGCCTTAATGCAAGCAGCACTGGATTTGGTTTAAATGTGTAGCAATGCAGCAGTCTGTCGAAGAATTCTTATGATGATCGTAAACAACCGATTATTCTCATATTTGGAGATCGCCGCGTGATAACCTTTATTTTTGGTTTGAAGGAAGCGAAGTAGTGAGATGAAATGGTAACATAAAGGCATGAAAACCAAAAAAAGGTTTTACTGTGATACCTTGCGCAGAACCAGCTCTCCGTTCATGTGCATGGAGAGATTGCTGAAGTGCAGCAACATCTGGTCAGTAGCAAGCTGCTGCTCTGTCACATCCTCCCCGTAGAGAACAATGATGGCCACACACAGGAACAGGTGGAAGTAGTCCGTCTAAAGAGGATTAGATCAGCAAAGAAGTGAAAGGTAGAAGGAAAATATGCATATTATCAGCTTCTGTGGTGTACAGTCAGTTATGTTACTAATGCAAATTTAAATTTCAGTAAGTGCTTTGCATTTATTCATGCCTTTGTTATAAGGAACAACGTTAAGGACACGTCTAGGATAAGGATACATCTACGCTCACTAATATTTGCTCAAATGTCCGTTAACAAGTTGCAACTCTATCAGATGCTTTTGGTAGCCATCAACAAGTTTCTGGCATAATTTTCTGGCATGATTATGGCTGGATATTTGACCCCCTTCCCGGCAGAATTGGCAGAGTTCGTTTAAATTGTTTGGTTTACTGGCATAGACCAGAGTTTTAAGTATAGTAAATAGATTTTTAATAGCGTTGAGGTCGAGGCTTTGTGAAAGCCATTTCAGAAGCTTAATGTTAGCCTGGTTTATCCATTTAAAAACCAGTTTTCTTGTGTGTTTGGGATAATTATCCTGTTGAAACACCCAGTTGTATCCAAGTTACAACCATCTAGCTGCTGATTTGAGTGGATTATCCCAGCAACTTTGTGGAATATATGCCACCAAAATGGTGTAAGATCAGAATAACTTGTCCTTACGTATAACTGTCTGTAACTTGTGTAAATCTAGATGATCACTGAGTTCCTCGAACCTTCTCATTGTTCTGAGCGTTGGTTAATCCAATGGGAGGTGTCTACCAGAAACTACCAGCTGTAGCCAATCATGATCACTAATGAAAAGTTGATATGATTTGGCAAGTTCAAAGACACTGTAGAACCTTCAGGACCATTTATTAAAAGATTTAAGTGAGTGTATATTTACGTTTGACCCTGTGTGGATGCAGGTTCAAATAAATCATTAAAAGCCCAAAAATTACTATGATTTTCAATACGAAATTAAATAAAGCCTTTATTAAATCTACTGTACACAATGAGCTATTGATGTGCAATAGTATTTGTTCAGTTGTCCATAACACTTTAAAATATCTTCCCCCATGCCTTTATTATAGGTCTGTTTTCACCTCCTGGTGGAATAGCCAGACTTTTACATTTTACCTGTCCTTTTATCATTAAGAAAGCAATAAATTCTTTAAGAAAAGCAAAACATTTTTCATGAAAAATCTATTTTTGGACTAACCCCAAACATTTCGTTTAGCAAGAACTGTCGAGATAAATATTGTGTGACCCAATATTACACGATTCTTCCCTTTCACAGAAAAATCTGATATCAATCAGAAATTCTTGCTTTTAGCCCATCTGGTATGTGACACTCAACTGTCTAAACCAAGGTTTCACTCTCATATCTCTTCTATCACCACCTGTAGCTTCAGATCAGAACATCTAGAAGAGAGTTTGAGCAGATGGTACGAAGCAGTGAGGCTGATATTTGAGGAGAGGTGTTAACCTCTTTCTCACTACGCACTACACAGGCATGACTAACTCTGATAAAATACAGAAAGGGTGGGAAAATATGCACTGGGTAGATTCAAGATAAGCCAAATGACTTTTTTTTTTTTTTTAAACACAGTATTTTTACTTTTTACAATTTGTTTTTTAAGCTAATATGCTATTAGGGGTCACTGTAATCTCTGGGAATCAAAACCCAAAAATAAACAAAACCATTAAACCCCTTGAAGAGCAATTGCAGGTTTTAAAGGCAGGATTACAGAAGCCTGCAGTGGGAAGCATTAAAGGAGTAACATGCAGCGTAGTATATGCAAAGTTTTTCTTTCAAACTTGTGTATGCAAAGGAGCCGTTCGGACTTTGACCTGACCTGGTAGTGTGCCCAGCACGCCTCCCACATGCGCAGGGCCTCGGTGTCGGGGAACTCTCTCTTAAAGCAGAGCAGGATCCAGCGATGGCAGAAGAGGAGTTGGAGGCCGTCCTCCCCGAGCCTGGTCAGGTGCTGGTGAAAACGTGGCAGCATGAGGCGCAGCAGCTCCCGCAGGTACATCTGGAAGCAGGGTCATAGAGCTGTTTAAGCTCATTCCTCCTTCTATTTAAGCCAACTTTATGATTGGCTGCCCTTCATAAACTCAAAGTTTGAACAGCAGGCTGTGGAGCTGTGTGGCTGGGATGACCATATTAGGGATATCTACCCTCACTGACATCACAGAGTCAGAGTTTTATCCTGCATAGTGGCTCTATAGCATAATGATTTATACAGTCACCTAACAAGCAAAAAGATCCCAGGAGGAGAGACAAATCCCTTGAGGATTGCATCAGGAAGGGCATTCGGCATCAAATATGCAGCACCAACAACTGTGGTGATGACTTATGAATAAGGGAGTAGATCAAAGTAGCTTTGTACAATGTGATTCATCAGAAAACTGAAAGAGTTGTTTAAAGAATGAACAAAGAAAGCTTAATCTAGCCACTTGCATCTGGTCAAGAAAATAGATATAAATGTCTAAGTTACAGAAATTGTTAGAGACAACTTGAAGCTGAAGTGTCAGAAAGCTGTGGTGTAAAGCGTCTCTGCAGAATCAATTCAGACATTCGTACAACTCACAAAAGACGCACAGAGAAACTGCCTACCAGCTGCCTCTCCATGTCTTCGTCCCGCGGGGAGCTGATGAAGATGGTGTTCTCCATGAGGCCGACAAAGCACCAGAAGGTGTCGCTTTCATCCTGGATCTCAGTGAGCAGCGGGGCCACCAGGTCAGACATGCCCTGGCAGTAGCCCATGTCAGGATTAAACACTGCATAGTTGAGCAGAATCCGCCTGAGGCGACAACAACCACGAACATCTTAGTGGTGTCATAACATCTCAGCATCTCAAAAAAAGCGCTGTAAGTGGCCACAGTAGAACCATAAACATAAACCCCTTTCACAGTCTCCAATACAGCCTCTACACAGTCCTTGCCAAACCAAATGTATAGTCCCACCCAAACACTCTCAGCTTTTTTTCCCCTTTTTCTTGCATGGTTACCAATTTTGAGAAAACTTCCTTTGCTGTTTTCAGACCTTAGTAAGTACTGCATAAACAAAGGAAACAGGCTAAAGATAGTTTCTGTTGTTTGAGCACTAAATTAAAAACAAAGACTGAATTTGTGGAGACGGAGACTGCAATATGAGGATGCCGGTCTCTCTGCTTAGACTAAATGATCCAGACAAATGTCTATTTGACATATCAGTAATAGCTGTGAGCTAACTTATGAGATGAGTGCTCTCTATCTGGACATGTGCAGTGCTGGTATCACCCCAGCTCACATACAATATGAGACATAATGCCAGGACAAATACCAGGAGCCTTGATGAGAGTCACTAAACTAATATGCTATTTAAATCCTCTTGCTCCTCGTTTGGAAAGCTATTAGCTCTGAGTATGCATCAAAAGTGCTCAGACGGCTTAGTCAGAGTCAATAAAGCATGAAACTCATTTGCCGTTCCCTCAGGGTTCAGAATATGAAATGAATAGGTACGCCTGTGCGTTGGGCTGAGGAACGATAAGGCTGGACTGGGAGAAGGTGACAGATAGAAATTTAAAGTGGATGGGAAAAATGAGAAAAAGATGGTGGTCTGACCTCATGATCTCCACATTCGGGTTGTTCTCGCCTCTAAAAAAGTGGTTGCTGCGGTCCGTTCTCACCACGTCTTTATCCACCGTGAACTGGACCTTTCTCCAGAACTCACTGTGCTCCTCCGGGCTCATGGACAACCTGAGAAAAATTCATATAAACACCAGAAAGCAACAGAAATATTAAGCGAAAGAAAAGGCAAACTTAAAGTTGCAGCAGTTAATAAAGCTGTTAAAGCGGTGGCGTTAAAAAAAAGTTTTTCACTGCACAGTCTCTTAGGAAATGCTTGGTAATTAGAATCACAAAATGAAGGGTTATCAAGTGATCGTTGATGCAAATGTGACTCAGGTGTAACACTAACACTTAGCTAGAAATGAACAAAAAATCCAGGGGTGTGTAAACAGTGGGCCTGGCAGGGTATTTTACAATCAAGTGTTCCACTGAGAATAATACCACAACCATAAAACTCCCCCTATCCTTCCCTGTAGATGTTAGCAACTATATTAGCAATGTACTCTGAGTGTGGCACTAATGTACTCAAGTCCTAACAAGCAGAGGGGATTTAATTAACACTGTTTGTTTTCCATGAAGCTCCACCAGGAATAATGAGCGCACACCTGATGCAATGCCACGCAACTGTTTAGTTTTTGTTGTGTTCGTGTCCTTGGACCCTTCTACTTCTCTTTGACTTGAAATTTGAATTGTTTTCATCACTTTTTAGTTCATAAGCCTAGACAATAAGAACATAGATAGTTATAATTGAATGAGGCAAAAATCTGTATTTTTATGTGACTTTTCTGAGGTGAGACTTTTTTTGAGGCAAAAAAAGTCTTAATCTATCCCTCGTTTCTATATATTTTGCAAAGATGGGACATAGGTGCAGCAATTTATTGAAAAATGTGCAAACATACATGGAAATACAGGATATAAGGCAAAAACAATTCTGGTTTGCATGAGTCTAACAACCTTGAAAGTCAGTATTTGGTGTGACCACCTTTATTGAGCACAGCCTGAACTCTCTTAGGCACGTTTTTGTGTATTGTGTTTAAGTAGTCTTCAGGAACACTTCTCCAGGTTTCTTGAAGGACAGTCAAAGCTCTTCTTTGGATGTTCGTTGCCTTTTGTTCTGTTCTCTGTTAAGATAATCCCACACTGCTTCAATAATGTTGACCTCCAGGCTCTGGGGAGGCCAATCCATGACCGACTCCATCGCACTGTGTGTGGGATGCAGTCGTGGAGACTTTGAGACTCTTTCCACGTGGCAATTCATGGTGGATCAAACTCTCTCTTCAGATTTTTCAAATTTTAACTAAAGAAATAAATTGTGTGTTTTTTGTGGCAGGCTGCAAGTAACAAAGTGCCTAAAGATACAATTTAATGTTGCTTCTCTTCCAAGTTGTCTTTTATGTGTAGACTGGTTCATCCCCTGAATTAGGTCTCTTTTATATGCTTCAATGTTTCACAGGTCTTTGTTAAGTGGCTTAATCAACACACAACATTACTCTGAAAGCAGTCATATACTATACAAAGACTGGACGAATGAGTAAAAAAAAAATGTCCAAAGACTATTGCTCAAGACCCCTTTAAAAACTACAAGAAAACCTGGCTCTTAACAACTTTCTTAAACCAATAATGAACTATTTTTAATTTTAATCTTGATGGCATTGATATATTTTTTTAAACGTTCTTCAAGCAGGAACTGAAAACAATGAAACCTTTATCTGCTTTAAAAAGAAACCTAATCGGATGATATCATCTGCCGGACATTATTCAGGTTAGACCAGAAATGCGATTGACATGATTCCTGTCATGCCACAAGTGAGAAGCAGCAAGTTAAATTTGACATATGTATGGTAAGTATAAAAGCTCAGAAGCCTTATCAACTGGATTATTTGGTATCCAATAACTAGACTGTGATTAAAGGCCAAAGGCTTCTCATTGTAGCAGTATAGGTAAGATCTTTTAAATGTGTTTTTATTGTTTTGTTTTGTTATTTGTAATTTGAGGACAGATCTGCTCCATTTTCTTTTAAAAGTTGAGCAGTCTTAATTTAAAAATAGCTAACCTACAGATATAATTTAAAATTGGTTCTTTGCTAAGTTGTCTGTGTGTATAGACCCTAAACTGGTTCATCCCTTGAGTTAGTCACCCGTTTTTAATCCTTGAATGGTTCAGAAGTCAGAGTTCAGTGGCTTAACAAACAATCTCCTACAAAAATCATCAGGTAGAAGGACTAGAGTGAAAATGACTGAAAAAGCAGCCAAAAAGTCCAAAAAATGTCCAAAGAAAACCTCTGAAAAGTCTTCAGAAAAGCCTGGAGAGCTATTGCTCAAGACCACTTTAAAAAATTAAAAGAACTTTTATTTATAGTATAGTATACTTATACTTATAAGCTCTAAAAAAAATGAAATAAAACAATTTATCTTCAAGTTAGCCAGAGGACATTTTCTTATTCAATATATATCATGTAATAAAAGCTGCAAACAAAAAAAATTATGACAACAGCTTGAAATGTTTTTTAAATGATAGGAATAAGAAAAAGGACAACTACTGGTATGCTTAATGTATGTTCACATTCCTCTGTTAGTTTCGCATATTTTCTTGTTGTGCGCTCACATATCACAGTAATCTAGTGTCAGTCTGGTTAGTTTTGCTTTACTTGTTATTGCTGCCCCATTTCCATTGACGACCAGGTAGTTATCACATCTGAGGGGGACACAGAATGAAAAGACATGTCTCTTTGCTCCTAATGATCAACTAGTGGCCCCGGAGGCTGGCTCTACTCAAAGGCTCTTTACAGGAATCCACATCACAGTCAGAACAAGGACTCTAATTACCTGACTTCAATAAGACCTTCTCAAGCACTCAAAATGTTAATAGGCCATACACATGAAACCTGTCCAATTATCATATTCATTACAGACAGAGGGGCACAATGTGTGAAAATATGTGTACACTTAACCTTTTTGATGGCAGGCTGGAGGCAAATGAAGACTGGGGAACGTGCTCGTGTGTGTGTGACGTGTGCGTGTGGTTGGCCGTGCATACCGAAGCTGTGTTCTGTTTTTTTGTTTTATTTTTTCCATCCGACAAGACAGTATGATCTGATAAGCGCTGACATGTTTTTTTCTCAAGAGACCTTTTATTTCACACCCAGCACCTCCCCTTAACACTTTCCTGATTGCGCCTATTGATTGCTGAGCGCCTGCGATGAAATCCACAATAGGCTCACATATGGTTTAATGTTTGACTGACTGAGCATTTGGCAGCAGACACTGCAGCCACATGATAGTTTATCTGTGTTTCAGAGAGTGAAGCATACAGATGTCTCTCAATACAAGCTTTTTCTTTTTTTTTAATACTTTTAAAAAGACTTCATGATGTTAACACTGTACTTCCACAAACATACCTCCTCTGCTGGATGTCATGGTACTGGCTACGCTTTTGCAGTCTCCAATCTTCCCTTTCTTGGGAAGAGGAGTCATAGCTGTAGTAGTGCAGCAGGAAGGGCCACACCTCACCACGAATGGATGGGTCGATACCACCGAAAAAGATGGCCTGGTAAAAAGAGTGTAGAGGTGAGCACAGAGGGAGTGTGTTCTCTGCGTTCAAAGGGCAAGCAGGGGCCAAAACTGATAACTATGAGAGCAAACCATACTTTATGCAAACAATGCATGCAGACAGTGCGGCACAGCCTGCAATGCAACTATCACCTCACTAGGCTTGTTTATCAAGTGCTGCAAAATGTTGCAAAACTGAAACTTCTGTAATGTTAACGGGGGGGGGGGCAAAAAACAAACACTGCTTTGTCAGCAGGTCCAGCAAGAACAGTCCTCTTTTGCAATTCCTGCACTTGTGCGTTTACTGAGGAAATGTTTTGGTCTGAGTCTAACGGCCTCTGAGTCATTTTCAACAATATGGTAAAGTTTAAACTGAGTCAATCAAAGAAGACTGAAATGAGTCACAGGGGGACAGTGGCCAAGACCAATCCTCTCATCATTTACAACCTGGGAGTGCTGATTCAAACTGAAACTTCAGTGTAGGGCTGAGTTTCAAAATGACTTTCCGAAGCATGTGCTACCAGAAAATGTGATGCTTACAGTATGGATAGGTATGACTGAGCTTAACATATTAGCTGATTGATTACGTTCTGACTGATTCCTCAGAATTATAATAGCCTGCTTGTGTTCACACCTGCATACATACCTTGCGCAGCTTATACTCCTCCTCCACCTGTCCGTTCTGGTTGAGGTGACGTAGCCAAGTGGTGACATCCAGCCTTCGATAAAGCCTCTCTTCTGGGTGAGTCTCGGCCGATGGCAGGGTGGGCCTCTGGATGGAAAACTGCATGCAAGACTTCTCATCTGACACCTGATGTTAAATGAGACCAAAGGGGAGAAACACATTGGCGAGGACACTACAACTGAATAAAAACTGTTAAAAAAAATGCTTCCTTTTCCAATAAAACTAGAAACCAAACTGGGAATTTGGGCTGTAACCCGACCTGGTCTTTGAGCTGAGTTTCTCTGCAGCACTTCCACTGCTGGAACACCTCAGCCAGCTTGTCCAGGCCAGCATGATGAAAGTGGAGGATCTTATATTGGCTTTCTCTGCTAGCTATCACCAGCTGGCCACTAGTGCAGGCCTCGTCACTGCAACAACACAATGGTGAATGATAAAGTCAATAACTACTGTAGTAATAAAGAACCTCACGCAGCGAACAAAGAGCCTGTGAGAGAGAGTGAAACATTACGCAGTAGCGCAGCAAAGTGACCCCTCGAGACCTTTCTGCGACCTTTTGCACTCTCCGACTGACCTGAAGAAGAGTCTCAACGACCTCATGTGACCCAGGTCGACCCTGAAAACTCCACACAATTGCTCCAGAGCTAGGAGCTTCTGCTGCTCCTCCCACCGCATGCCCTGCGACTGGCTGCTGCTCTCAGAGGGGGCATGGCTGTCCAAACTTGAAGCAGAGCTGGCCGAGTGGTTCATGGATTCCTCGCACAGCTCCCTGGAAAACAAATAAAAAATAAAATAAAAAAAAAGATTTTGGAATCAGAATTTGGGGGTTTGTTTAATTCAAGTATTTTCCCCTTTACATCACAATAGGGAGTCTTTAAATGTAGTTTCTCTCTCTTTGCTTCTTTAACCTCACATTCAGATAGAAAGTTATGTTTTTCAACGTGAAGCATTGACAGTGAATATCACAAAGTCAGAGGCCGCTGGTGGAGACACTCCTCGGCTCAGCTCTCCCCTGTTGTTTTATGTCTCAATATGTTTTTCACCAAGAGGCTGAGAATAGGAGGAATGCATGGAGGCGTCAGAGGACAGAAACACACACATGCACAAACACACAAGGAAATCTGTACACACACAAATCACACACACACACAAATCACACTGTCCGCTGTCCAATTTCCCCTGTCATTCCCTCATGGCAAGCATGTTGTTCCCGGCACTGAAACCTGAGCTGAAGGCTCCTCTGCTGCACGAGGAGACACACAAGAACACACACATTATAATCACACGTGTGTGCAGAGAAACATGCATGCGACAATGCCAAAATATGTACGTGGCCAACACAAACACGCACTGCGCACCGCAGCAAACCACACGCCAGCCAAACTGCTCGCTGGCTGGCGTGCTCTCTCTAACCTACACACGTAGACACACACACACACACACACACAGACACTCAAGAATGGACCATAGCTAATGACCAAAATGCACTCGCAAACACGTCTCCAGACCTGCTAATGCTGAGAAACAGAAATGCATTAAACCCGGCGACATTTGAGAAGCACACGTGTAAATTAAGTTGCTTGATTATGACTTGCTATAAATCCTACACACACACACACACACACATATATATGCATCAGAAATATATTTTTTAACAATACAACCAAGAAGAGGTCATTCACGATCAAAATTTAGTAAGAGAAGAATATCAATTTGTAAAAATGTATATATTTTTTCCACTCTGCTCGCATCAGCTGACACGTTGGCTTCTTTGATCACGAGGGAGGCCGACTGAGCCTTTTACGCCCCGAATCAATCATGTCTTGCTAATAATTTGCCTGTTAGCAGATGGGAAAATAACAAGGCTGATCAATCCAAGCTGCACTGTTTCCTTATGCTATCTGGTGATTTACTGCTCTCTGTCTCATGTATCATGCCACAAACCAGACTGTGGAAGACTACGAGACGGGGAGAGAGGCGCAGAGAGTTCTGGTAAGAGAGTTAGGCAATGTGAACTATGAAGGAGATCTTTTAACGGACAACTGCGTTTCCCCTTTTTTTCCCTTTTTTTTTTGTTAAGTGACTGTGAAGGCCCATAAGCCCATTTACAGCTGACATTTCCTTCTCTCTTTCCTGCATGCTTAAGACTCATGCATTAAAATCTTTTTGTATATTTCGCCACACAGACAAAAAAAAAAAGTAACAAAGGTCAGAGTGAAAAAGCACTTGATTTCTGAAATCTGAGCATGGGTCATTCACTGTGCTGCGTTCAAGCGTAAACTCAAGAAGTGATTAACAACATCTGTCAGTGTTTAGAGCTCGATTCTATTCATTTATATTAGGGAGCAAAAGTAGGCAGCAGTCACGCCATAAATTCTGCACAGTGTACATTATATAAACAAGCTGTTTTGCTTGAGTGAGACTGCTGTAACCATCATGTCCCACCAGGCCAGGGTGAGATCAAACTGCCCTGAGGCCCTGTGTAATGCTTCCCTCCACACACATAAGGCTATACTCCGGGGGAAAGTGCTGCCAGGTCACCCTGAGAACCACCACGCAGTGAACAGGCCTACAGAGACTCCCAGGTCCTCTAGCTAATCCCTGGAGAGAACAGGGAGTTTAAGGGAGGGCTCAGACGAAGGGGGCGGTGTGGGCGCACACTGAAAAGTGGTCAGTACAATTTGAAGTTTTAGAAAAGGAGAAAAAACATCCAGCATCATCTTATCCTTTTCGGAAATAATCCCTCAAAGGCACTTTCTGCACACTGGACACTCTTTTGTCCATATTAAATGTACTTTAATTTGATTATAAACCAACAGATAAAGAAGAAAGAAATATTTCTGCTGAAAAAAAAAATCCTGTTTACGGATTTTTTTCCCCCTTACATAACAATTAGGTAGTTGAAAAAATATTTAAACATGGAAAACTGGAAAAACAAGGAAAAACTAAGATCGCAACTGCCAGACCAAATATACGTAACAAATGGTTGCAAACGTTTTCAGGCGTCACAGTAAGAAACCACTGTTCTTAGACATAATCATATACTAAACGTTCCACAAAGTGCAGCCCCAAGAAGGCAGTACGCATTGACAGCATCATAAACTAATGTTAAACTTTAAAGAAACTTGTTAAGAAGCTCGACAGAGATTGCTGCAGATTTCTCTCTCTCCTTCTTTTTTGCCCTCTCCCACCGCTCTCCTCTTTCTGCCCCCCCCCCCCTTTTCATCCGCTCTCACTCTCATTCGCAGAGCTTTCTCTTTGAATGATTCCAAGTGACATGTTTCCAGTTCCTGGCCCCTTAACAGTGTCAATTAAAGCAAGAGAGAGAGAAAGAGAGATTGAGTGGGTTCCAGGGTTTTGGCTGCTGCTCTGCTCTCTTCAGTCCTCTAATCCAGAGAGCTGACATTCAGCCCAGCACAACAACCCTGGGAGCACCGAGAATCAAAGGGCTTCACACAGACTTTAGGAAGGGGAAGGGGAAAGGGGGGTGGTAGTGGTGGGGCGAAGTATTTGAGAGGTGGACAACACCAAAAGATACAACAACTCGAGAATATGCAAAAGGAAGAGATGTGAAATAATAATAATGAGAAAAGTGGGAGGAGTTGACAGATATGGAGAACAGAGGAGAATCCAAAAGAAGAAGAAAAAGAAGGAGAAGGGAAAAAAATAACAGGCAGAGGAAAAGATGTATACAGTGCCAAAGAGCTGTGAAGAGACACCAACAGCAAGTGAGGCAGAGAGTTTTGGATGAAGAGAGGGACGGAGTAAAGGTTAGAAGCTGTGAAGCAAAGAGCAATGCCAAGTCACACACTGACTGCACTTACAGCAAATGTGAAAAAGTGGCTAAAAACACTTAAAGTCACACTGTCTCACTCTCTCGCTTTTTTTTTTCTTTTTTGGTGGGGGTGGGGCGGTGGGGGCACTGACACAGGCTTACACATTTCTGGGCAACATATCAGGCCACATAGCTGCGTGAGGAAACATCCGCGAAGGGAATCATAAAATCACACGACCGCGAGGTCTGAACAGCAACGCAATTACTGTACAGATGGCTCCCCTGACTACAGAACAGTGTGTGGAGGGATTGCGGTTTGGCTTGCTTTATTTTTTTTAATTTGTTTTAGGATTTGGAGACTTATTTAAAGACCTCTGTGACATTACACAGCATTTAGATCGAAGGCCAATTTAAATAAAAATTGAAATTGTGAAGCCTGATAACATTTCATGGTTCCTGCTGAAGTCATCTACCTGCTTTCAGGTCGCTCGGGACATTTAGCTGTAGTGCAGTGAGCCACCTTGTGGCTTCAAACTGTAAACCAGCTCACATGCAATCAATTCTTTTCTTTTTGGCTCCACCTTCTGGTAGCTTAGGGCAACTAAAAAAAACAATTTGTGAATAAAAATAACACAAAAAATTACAGTAAGGGAAAATTTAACATTATGTTATTCGAAGCCACAACAAAAAAGGGAAAGAAATCAATAATTT
>NW_005187460.1:2556342-2557495 GCF_000239375.1 Pundamilia nyererei
AAATATATATATATATAAATAAGAGGAGAAAAAGTGACCTGACCAATTTGTGTGTTTTCCTAATAATAATAATATTTTTTCATAATTATTATTTTTCCTCAACCTTGAAGGGAAAAAAAACCATACAAAATTAAACAGTTTAAACTCTTCTATGTATAACTAATAATAAAGATTATTGTCTTTATTCAGGACAAGGTTATAAGTTGCCTCTAGCTACTAAAAAGCTGTATAAAAGATAATTTGTGCCAAATGCAACATTTGCTCATAATTGTCAGTCTTTTTATTATTAATTAATTTGTGACTTGGTGAGCCAAATTTTCCACTAATGTGGGCAATAAATTTATTCTATTCTATTATTAATAAGGCGACTTTCAATCCTCTCACTGACCTGCTCTCGTTGTCCAGGAAAACGGAGCCACTGCTTTCACAGAGGGCCTCGCTAACGGGGGACAAGCAGAAGGGAGAGGAGAAGGTGTCCGAGTCCGAACCCATAGTGCTGTCCCGGCTCACTTCATCAGACAGCTCACAGGAGCCCTCGTCGCCTTCCTCCCCAGCTGAGGGCAGCTGCTGCTGGTGTGAGGACGGATCGGCTCCAGCCTCGACCACCAGGCTGTGGCTCTCTGTGGAGGTGCTGCTCGTAATGTTCCTCTCCTCATCCTCGTCTTCCTCCTGGGCTGCTGGGGGACGGGAGTGAGGTCTGGAAAGGATGTTTATAAATTGAGTTCCTTGAGAGTATTTCAGTTCATGCTTTACTGAAAACTGCTTCCCACTACTGTGTGGTGCTGATCGAGATATCAGCACCGCATAAACAACCCAGAGACACATTTTAAGTAACACGTTCTTGTACCGTCTGCCTCTGCGGCGGGCGTTCCTGCGTACAGGCGAGCTCTCCGGAGTGATGTATCGCAGCGCCTCTTCATCCTGCCTCTGGATGCGAGAGTTGGGGACCCAGGTCAGGATAAGAGTGGTGCCCAGGCTCTCATCCTTCTCCACATGGACACAGAGGTAGCCTGCAGAGAGCAACAAAACCTTGATCGTGTTATGACTAATTATGGTGGAGGTAATTTGGGAATGTAAGAAGAGCTTGTGAAGCATTTTATATATAGCAGCCAATTTAAAACAAACACGTAACTCGAGAACAGGGAGATGATGA
>NW_005187460.1:2558566-2583880 GCF_000239375.1 Pundamilia nyererei
AAAAAAATAATAATTATAATAATTCAGCAAAAGGACATCTAGTCCTTTTAGTGAATTATTATAATTTTTATTAATTAGTATAATTCCAGCTATAATTTATAGCTGGAGAGTGTCTGAAAGTCACATCCTATTCAGCTGATCAATGAACTGTTCACAGAAGCTTTGTCAAGGAGGCTGTTAAGAAGACAAAGAAGGCTGAGAACTTGTCAATATCTAAGGAGGAGGTCAGGAGAGAGGGATAACAGTGTCTAGACCCATCTGTAAAATATGATGGAGACTGTCATGGTTTGGTGCTGCATTTCAGCCCGTGTTGGGGATTTTGTCAAAACTGAGGTACAGAAAAATACCTTCAGATTTTCATCCACCATAAGTATCTGAAAGATGTCTGACGTGGCACCTGCTTCATTTTTCAGTATGACAGCGTTCCCAAAATACAAAAGCGTTCCCAGCGTTCCCAAAATACACGGCCAATACGTTAAAAGCTTACAGGGATAGAAAAAACACAGAGTGGAACACTAGCCACGGACTGGCCAACCCAGACCCCAGACCTCAGTGTGGGATCATCTTGACAGATAGAGGAACAAAAGGCATCCAACATTCAGAGAAGAGCTTTGAATGTCCTTCAAGAAGCCTGGAGAGCTATTCCTGAAGACTGCTTAAAGAAATTACAAGAGAGATTGCTAAGAGTTCACGCTGTGCCGTGACACTATATATTGACTTTCAAATGCTGTTTGCCTTATATATACTGTAAATTGCTGCACCCATTTCCCATTTTTTAGCAAAATAAAAAGAAATGAAGGGTAAATAAAGACTTTTGCACAGTAGTGTAATCTCCCGGAGTTTCTCAAATAACATGTTCTGAACAACGAGGCATGTCACATTGACCGTCTTTGCACTTTGACCAGTTGTGCCAAACCGCCAAAAAGATATCACATTCACAAGTTGGAATGAACACACAGCCCCCAAAGTATAACACCTCCAGTTGTGGCGACTGCCAGCGCCGAGGTGTAAAAAGCACTTCCATGCCAGCTACAGATAGATAAAACACAATGTAATGTAATACATGTAATGCATGCGCTGCAAATACAACACAATCAAACAGACAAATGCACTGCATAGTCAGTAATACCCTGCAAAAAAGTCTAAGTAACAGCTGGGGACAAATAGCTGACTTGAGCAAATTAAAAGGGTACAAAACACTTAACAAGTGTCTCAGCCATTTTCACTTTTTCATGACCTCTATAAACAACTGTATTACTGTCTTGGCTACTTGCAGCACATTTATGTATTTTCTTCTGTTGTATTTGTCAAGTTGAAAAGTTTAGAAGAAGAAACACTTGGTTCAGTCTAACCTGGGTGGTGCTCAGCCAGGCCAGGCAGGGGCTCCGCGGGGTGCACGCAAACATTATTTTTGGAGAAGATAATCTCGCCATCCAGTCCCGAGCGTAACGATGAGCCCCCCGCCCCAGGGTTAAAGGTCAGGAGGTCGGAGGCCTTGGAGGAGGCACGCCGTAGGAGCCGACCCAAAGACATCTCCTCAGGCACCAGGACACTGCGCCCATCCTCTGAATATGAGAGATTAGGGAGTAGAAAAAGTCATCAGGTGAAGGGGAGGATATAAAGGAAAAATTAAAAGTATAATTTCAGTAAGGTAAATATTTGACAGAAGGTGCAGCACAAATTGGTTTAAGAGCTGCACTGATCCTCTGTCACACGTGTGCTAGTATTTACTGCAGTGTCCTTACTGCAACGCCCAGCCCTACAAGGATCCCCTCTCCCCGCCGTACTTGTTCAGCACTTCCCCATCCCACATTTTCTCTGCCGTGCACCTGCGCTCCCAAACACATTACCACCTTCTGCATACTGTACTACTGTGTAGCCGAGGGTGTCCCACCTTTTGCAAACAGCACACACATATGCCGTTGTGTGTACACACACGGAGAGAAAGACGTGCGCAAACACACTTTACTCCATCTGTGTGAAATTCAGGGCAGTTATCAGTAGCCAGCAGATGACATCAATGCCAGCAATGAATTGGGATCAGCTTGTCACACCAGCAGTGTTTAACTTGTCTGCTTTAGAAAGAAAGCAGACGATGTCAAGTTAGATGTAACAGGGCTCTTTTGAAGCTTCTGCTTCGGCGTGTTGTTGAAGGCTTTCGTCTCTGATAAGGTTTAAAGGGGATCTTAGTTTGCAGACTCAAAGAAAACTAATTAAAGCCTTACTTTTGCATTTAACTTCTCTTCATTCACATCAAAGAACTGCAGAATGCAATGATAACTTTTATTTATCTTAGCTGTGCCTGTATCTTTGAATCCAATGCAAGTGCGTAACCTTGTTCTCTTGCAGGCTGAATACCCCGGCATGTACTCCTCACTATCTGAGGAATGTTCCCTGCTTTTTCCTCAGAGGGCATGTTTACCTCTGCTTGATTAAGAAGCCACCCCACTTCCTGATGCCAGGCTCCAGACAGGAAAGCTACTGGCACGAAATCCGGTGCAGGACCACTTTTTTGGGGGGTGGGGGTTAGAAAGTGTCTGTGGTTTCTTGCAGATGTCAGTAATCTTAGGCTTAGTCCCATTTTACTAGTTTTGCTCATCACTGTTTTTAATTTAGTAGATTAATTAGTAGATTAACACATTAACATTTTGTTGAATTTGGGACAAGATTAGTCTGCTACTGAACCCGTCATAAGACAATCTATTGTACACTCACCTGCCATTTCATTAAGTACAACGGTTCAGCTGCTTAATACAAATGTCTGATCAGCCAATCACATGACAGCATTCAGGCACAAAGACATGGTCAAGATAGCCTGCTGAAGTTCAAACTTGGGCTGGGCCATATTATACCCTTCACGGTAATACCGGTATAATGTTAGGCAACGATAAGAAAATAAATATGGGTAAAACGCGCCTTTGTTTACATACGCACGTGTTCCAAAAAAAAGCATGGCGGCAACTGAGAATGAGAAGGGGGAAAGCGGATCGTTGAGTGCAATGGCTGAACCAGAATTGGTTTGTAAAAATGGTGCAACTTCAGTGATGTGGAACTGGTTTGGTGTTTGTCCGTCAGATACCCACCAAAGGACATTTTTTTTATAGAACATGCAAGCGGGCCGTCATTATTACCACATTTGTCTGACTAAGGTGCTTGTAAATCTGGGAGTAATCTGGGTCCAAAACTCGGCCCCCATCAGGTCCCAAAGTCAAACGAACACTGTGGCACATTGAGAGTTAAAAACTGTCTAAATTATTTCACCTTTAATAAAAACGATCAGCATTGCTGCTTTACCAGGTGTAACAATTAAGTTTAACATCCAAGCATCCATGAAAACAGAATTTATTACATTTAACGGAGTTGGAAGTTAGCGGAAGTTAGCTCGCTAGTTTCGCTAGTTACCTAAGCATGATATTGCATGTTCTGACTGAGAGATTTCTGAAAAAATTAAAACGTACAGCTCTGCTATCACTTCCAACATAAATGAAGACAGGAAACTAAACAGCAGTGACTTTTGTAGGGTTACTGAAGTTGGGCTAGCTGGTATATAATGATGTGCTACGTGACCGCTAGTGACACAGCTATGTTAGCATAGTAAAAACAGTGAAGCAGTGCAGGATGAATGCTAACACTTTTCCACTCGATAAACGTGAGGGTTTCTGATGGTTAGAGACAAATGCAATCGCATGGCAGCATGCTGTAAACGGACCAAACTTCAGTCTGAGATAATCCAGCCACAATACAAGGTTAGTCATTAATATACTGCAACAACATGGGAATAGAGCAGCTGTGATAGAATACAGCATTAAGGAATCAATGGTACAGAAGCAAGAAGTATGAGTTGAATAAAGTTTGATTTATCCGACTGCTTTGTTTCGCTTAATGTGCCTTATAATCCCGTGCACCTTGTGGTCCGAAAAATACGTATTTGACTTTTTTTATTTGCCACAATGCAGTTTAATGTTGCAAAGCACCTCTTTTTAACTTCAGTGGATATTGTACATGGTTATGCTCAGGATATATCTGCCCATTTCTACTGGAATTTCAGCAAGAAATTTGCATTTGCACTGTTAATTTTTTTATATAGCTTTAATGCACACAAAAAACAGCTGCTTGTTTAAATGAAAATAAATGGATGGGTTTTTTTGCGCTGGTAATGTTGTGGAGTTGTATTTTGTCTCCCATTAATTATATCGTCAGTTATATCGTTATCGCAAATTTTCAAATATATATCGTGATAAATATTTTTGGCCATATCGCCCTGCTCTAGTTCAAACTGAGCATCAGAATAGAGACAAATGCTCATTGCATGGTTGTTGGTGCCAGACGGCCGTTCTGAGCATTTTAGAAACTGCTGATCTCCTGGGATTTTCCCACACAACCATCTCTAGTGTTTACAGAGAAGGGTTGAGGAAAAAAATAACCAGTGAGCGGCATTGGTCTGCGTAAAAATGTCTCTTTGATGAAACAAAGGTTTGCAGAACAGCATCAATGAATCCACAACACCTCAAACACTGAAACAGATGGGCTGCAGAAGTCGACACCACCTATCAGCTAATAACAGGAAACTGAGGCTACAGTCCACACAGGATCACCAACAGTGGACAACAGAATATTGGAAAACATTGCCTGGTCTGATGAGTCTCAATTTCTGCTGCCACATTTGAAGGGTAAACAACATAAAAATCATGGATCCATTCGCAGGTCACGTGATGGTGGTGTTGTGGTGTAGGGGATATTTTCTTGGCAATCCTCCACAGTCACCAGATTCAATCCAACAGAGCACCTTTGGGATGTGGTGGAACAGGAGATTTACATCATGGATGTGAGCCAAAAAAGATTTGCGTGATGCTGTCATGTTAATATAGACCAAAATCTATGAGGAATGTTTCCAGCACCCTTTTTGAATCTGTGCCACAAAGAATGAAGGCAATTCTTAAGGGGGAAGGGGGTTCTAACCACTACTCGGAAAGTACAGCTAATACAGTAGCCTATGAGTGAATATACATAAATACTTCAGACTAGCAGTAAATGAAGAAAAAGAATAGTTGTATTTCTGCATACTCTGATCCATGCACATAAAACATGCAAACTGACCATTATTCAAATAATAAGAGGGCTAGACCGTAAAAATGATTCTTTTGTGAAATCCCTGCTACTGTGTAGTTATTTTGGTCTGTATGCGATTACAGGGTGAACCGGGTCATCTTCTCAATCAGGCTGGACAGCGTCCTCTCACTCTTTCCTTCCCCCTTCATCTTTATGCTGTCAACGCCTTGGCGTGCGCGCACATTCCCTCTCTTCTCTGACCTTTCAGTTTTATCAAACCGCTCACATGCTCAAGACTGAAACACCATGTTCGCCTCAGTCTAGTCCTGCTGTGACAGACAGAATGATGCACATTTTTCGCAAACTTTTAACGGATCACCTGCCAGAAAGATTGAAACTCTTAATGTGAACATGAAACTTTGCAAGACTGAAGCTGAGCTGAAAATGTAGAAAGCAACAAGCTTCCACGATCTCAAATTCTCACCTCTGGGCTACATTAATTAAGTTGTCACATTGTGACATATGAATGAAGGAGCCAATACTTAACACTCCTATTTCATCACCACTGTATATTAATGCCTAAGGCAGGTGGAAAGAGGAAGGCTGAGAAACAAGATTCTTCTGAAGTCAGCGAGTTATGATAAAACGTTACAGGTGACTCAGTGGGAAATGGTTATAAACACAGCATAGTTCTCTCATTTTTTCTTTTTGGTTTGGCCAAACTTGTTTTACATGTTAAAATGACTTAAGTGTAAACCAATATTAAGTTTTTTTCAGATATGGTGTTGATAACTTGCAGTACAAACAGGACAAAGATAAGTAGCTTTTTTATAGATAGAATTGAAAAGATGATTCACCTTTTTTAATTTTATTTTATTAAATATGAAGTGATAACATGTATCCATCTCATTTTGCAAAGGAAACAGACCACAAACTACAACTTGTCTCTAACAGGTCCCACACATAGGGAGCACTTTGAGAAACTTAACTTAATTACGATGCGCTCAGGTTATACAGATTAGACGTGCACCCGTGACGTGGGTCAACGCGTTTCTGAGGACATAAAAGGGTGCCTGGGGGTGGTTTGATCCCTGCCCTGACTGCGGTGGGGCAGCCTGTGCAGCAGAGGCGTGCCGTGATGTCCATCAGCTATCAATACAGTCCTGACAGGCAGCATCCGCCTGACAGCGGAGGCGAGGATGGACAAGCCTATTTACACGCAGGCCCTTACGAGTATTTACTGTGGCTCTGTGGCCTGAGCCTCACTCTGTAGCACCTTGAACATAAATATTTTACTTTAGCTCAGCTGAGCCATGGCCGAAATCCGACTGCTTGGCTGGTGTTTTAAAGCCGTCCGCGTTTGCATGCAACTTAAAAGTTGCCGGGAGACAAAAACACTTCGGGCTCGTACCGGAGAAAAGCGTCCTCCTCGGCGCTTTGGCACACACCTGTTCCAGCGGCAGAAATGAATGAATAACAAGCAAATTGTAGAGAAGCGGAGCGAGAGGGGAAGGGGGCTAAAGCAGCTGAGCTCTCACCGTCAGTCCCGCCGCAGGAGTCTACAGCCCACACCGGACAGCCATCACACCGGGCAGGCAGGGGCCGAGCGGGACGTACCGGCGCTGTCTCGCCTCCTTTCTCCCAGATCCGGCTCTGTTGTTATTAACTGTAAGTCCTGTTTGTATCCTTGTTTTCCGACAGGGCACGCTACATGTCTGACTGCTGCGGTTTCTACAGCGGAAAAAATACACTTCCGGTTCGAATTTTCAAAGTAAAAGCTCGCGCTAGACTAACAATGCGTGCGGTTTAATTTGTAGCCCGCACATGTCGCGCTTCCTACAACTACCCGATCGTTTGCGTCCTACTTGACTTCACAGCTCCCAGACCAATCCACAAATTTATTGCTGCTTCCGGAAATTTAAATGGGTTTTTCAATCCAAAAAAGCCTGGGCGTAGATTTCATATTCAAAATAGTGAAAGAAAAGTTGGAGCATGGCAGCATTTGAAAATACAAATGCATTTCACACCATCCGCAGTCGTCATCGGCCCCAGCCTATCATAAAAAAGCAGAGCTTTTTCATCATAAGTGACGTTTTAAAGGTCACTGGCAAAGGCTTGAATACAGTTGGTCAGAGGCTCTTCACACACCAGCACTGCTGCCTTTACCTGCCAGTACAAACCTGATTATTTTTTTAGGTTTTTTCCCACTAGAATAATATGCTTAATGTAAATCATACAACCATACATACATACATACCACTCAGAATACAAAGTGTGCAGTAGTTTTGTGTCAAATGCATACACTAGTGGGGCATGCAAGTCCAATTACTCAGAGGGAGCATGATCACCCTCATCCAAGGATTCATCCAGCTATGAGTCAGTTACATCATGGTTGGCTTTTATCAAACTGTTCAGAGGACACAATAAATGTGACATCTCATCATAGTAAATGCTACACAAGTGCTGCAGACAAACAATTTTGAATTATTTTTTTAACTATTTCACAAAAAAATAAATGCAAAAATCATTTTCAAAAATAAAAACAATTAAAATAGTTATAAAAAATAAATACATTTCAAGGCATTAAACCGTTTTGAGTGTAGCAGTTAGGACATGCAAACCAGATATACCACGGTGGCTCCCGTGCTGTGATATTATCATGTCCTGTTTTGTTTTTTTGTTGTTGTTTTTCAACAAACCTGCTGATCCAAATTCCCGGCAATTTTGAAGAAGAGATGCAGCAAGTCTACGGTGCACAAAATGAGTGTTTTTTTCTTTTAAATGAAACTCAGTGTATTAGAGAACCCACTGGACCGTAAACACTTCTGACATGGGTAAGGCCAGACTAGTCACTGCTAAAACCTACGAGAAGAGACAGGGAGGAGAAAGACAAAAGTTTATTTGAGGCAAAGAAATGATGGAAGTAGTGGTGCTTATATGTTGCTGGTTAAAAGCTCACCTTGGTGTCAGTGCGATATGTAAAGTCCCTGACTTTCTCCCCATTTGCTAAAATGTAGCGAGGTGGTGAAGGCACCCCGAAAACCTGCAGCCCTCCCAGCACCAGACTGTCCAGTGCCCCATTCAGCTTTAGAGGGTTACTCACAACCTGAGACTGAAGTAAAGGCAGAGATGTGTGTGAAACACTGTCCCTCATTCACACTTTTTGCATCAAGCAGTCGTGCATCACAATGCATAGCAAAGTCTCTGCTGCTTTCCATATGGAAATATAAATAATCTCTACTTACCTGTTCAGCAGAGAAGATAACGTAGCAATAATTTTGCATTTCAAAAGTGTCGACGGTCTCGCCATCATCCCAAAACAAGTCGCCCCGGGCCCAGCCGCCCGCTGACAGCGCCACAGTCAGGAAGAAAGGGTTGTTGCGTGAGGCTGTGGTTGTCAAAGCAGGCTCCTGCGCAAGAAAAGGGAAGATCAAAGAAAATATGATGTTAAGTTACAAAACATCCTCTTTTCTTCCAAGTGTCTCAGCTAGTTTTGAACTTTAACACCTCATCTAGGAAGTCGTGACAGTAATGGGTCAACATTTGATCATAGAGACTGTGGATGAAAAGAGATTTCTCCCATGTAGCGAAATAATTCCTTCAAAGAGCTGTATTGCTTATAAAGAAAAGCATCACAGGGTGAAGTGATGTACTGCTAATGACTACCGTAAACTGCAATGTCTGAATGAATAACTATCCAGTAAACGATGTGCTTTGCTTTGTTCTTTTATACTGAACTCAAGCATAACTTAACAAGCCCTTTTTAAAATCAGTTTTTCCATCAAACCTGTAAATTGTGTCTCCAAACAGAATCAAGATCTTCAAACATTTGCTTTTTTCCCCTAAAACAAACACCCACCTGCTGGGGAATGATGTGTCCTCCCCTCACATGAACATTGATGGTGTCCAGAGGAGCTGGCAGGAGCAGGAACTGCCCTTTACTGTAGAAAGGCTGACCCTTGAGAGGCCAAAACACAACATAAGGTTGTAAATCCAGTAAACACTAATGTCACGTCCCTCCATGGTTCATACATGATTCATACATGATTTATTATTGTGTGGCTCATACATTCTAGTGGTGTTGTCAGAGACAGCTGAATATGACTGAGTGACTCACATTGTGCAGGCTGTACCAAGTGGCGGGGGGCAGGTATGCAGCCAGTTCTACAGCCCCTTGCTCTAAAACTGGACTAATAAGAAGTGAACTCCCCCACAGGAACTGTTTGTCTATGGTCCGACTGTTAGGGTCATTGGGAAACCTAAGAGCGATGGACATACAGGGAAGAGGAAAAGAAAGATGAAAAGTGAACTGAGATGGCCTAAATGGCTTTGTTTATGCATTACAATAGAGTACCAAAAAAGTAAGGGAAGAATAGCTATGAAGAGGACACACACTCCATGAATAGAGGTCTGGCCACAGTTTCAGCAGAGGTGTGTGCATGGTGGAAGAGTGTGTAAAGGAACGGCAGTAGGGAGTAACGGAGATACAGCGCACTCCGCATGGCTGCCTGGGCCTGCTGCCCAAACACATAGGGCTCTTGAGCCTGAGGGACAAGACAAACACACACACAGTGAAGAGATTGAGTTACTCCTTTTCAATAATAGATGAAACAGATGGACGTCTCTACATGACCCGAGAAAAGAAAAACATGCTGGATAAACCTCTTCTTCATCATATAACTCCCCCGACAATTACTGTCACTAAACAGTTTGCACGTGCATCTGAATTAACAGACCATAAACATAACCAGTATCAGCGTCCGTGTCTCACAGCATTGGGCTTGTCATTGTGGTTCCTCATAAATGGGTAGAAGGCCCCAAGCTGCATCCACCGAACGCACAACTCCTCAGTGGTGTTGCCTCCAAAGCCGCATATGTCCGCTCCCACCAGAGGGACCCCGAACAGGCTGAACTGCAGCACCGCTGGAGGGGACAGGTGCAAAAGCTCCATTTAGGTCAATTCACTATCAAGCTGTGGTAACTTCAAAAATACATTCCAATTCTGATGTTTTGGGTCAATATTCTTACGAGATGAGAGGATCTCAAAAGGCCAGTTCATGTGACCTTTCAGAAATGACATTTTCTCACCAGGAATTGAGAATCTGAGCTGCTCCCAGTCACTCCTGACATCTCCTGTCCACACTCCAGAAAAGCGTCCGATGCCGGGGAAAGAGGAGCGTGACAGCACAAAGGGTCTCTTCCTCCGTATCTTCAGCAGAGCACTGAGGATGGGAACAAACCCCAGGATAAAAAAAACCCCCACAAAGAACAGCTACATGTACATAATCTATAACACTGGGCACCATTATTCCAAATTCAAATTCTGAATCCTACAAGACATCACAGGAAGTGAGAAGTTATATGACCAGGTGGTAAAAGCATTCGATTTCTATCATTTCATGTCAAATTATTGACTTTTTTATGCAACAATAAAATCACTGTTTCATAAAATTATCATGTTTACAAAGTGTTACTATATATTTATTACTCGTTCTTTCATCCACAACAAAACAACTAACTGTGCAACTGTGTCTAATCACATCCTGGCCCAACCTGTGTGTTGCATAAGCTTCTGTGAGTCCGTAAAGATTGTGCAGGTTGTAGTGAAATGACATCTTCTGCCGAGCCGACATACAGAGGGTTCCTGAGTTTAACCGTCCTCCAACGACACCTGTGTGTCGGAGAGTTTTGTAGAATAACATTTTGTCTTAAAAAAAACAACAACATAAAATCTGAATGTTTATGTGCTTTTAAATGTGTTACTTGGTGTGTATGGTGGGTTCTCAAGGTCACTGTCAGGACAGCCCTCCACCGAGCCCTGCACAAAACTGGCTGGTTCGTTCATATCCTGTGTGGAAAGAAAAACGTGGAAAGCAATTTTTATTTGATAGTGTATAATAAATGTCCACATTTCAAAAAAGCCATGCACATTATTTGTGAATTACAACCCTGTCCTGTGTACACATACAATCCAGAGACCATCCACAGGAACTTTAGAGTGAAAATCTCTGATGCAGTCTTCCCACCATTGTCTGGTGTCTGGGTTCGTGAAGTCAGGAAAGGCTGTTGGGCCTGGCCAAACCTGCGTATACAGAATATGACAACCCCACATTTTCAGATAAAAAAAAATGCTACATACATATTGCCCCCCACCCACCCCAACCCTATCTCACCTTCCCTATCAGGATTTGCCCTGTAGCGTTTTTGATAAAGACATCTCTTTTAAGCCCATCATCAAAGGGAGGGTACGTTCCTGGGGTGCTGCTGCTGCTTATCCCTGGGTCCTGTAACATAAACGAGGAGCCTCAGTCAAAAGTTAGGACATTTTTGCTGCCCTCCACTGGAAAAATATGGTTAATACCTGCTTTTAGCTCCAGTGAAAGCAAGAACAAAAATGTTTTGTTTGCATCAAATTCAAATGCAAATGTATATATGTATATAGTAGTTTGTCAGGTCTTTTAAACACAAAGATGTCACACCAGAATAAGGATGTACTTCATGCCTCTCTTGTGAAACTCCTCCACCATTTCTGGCAGATCCCCGAATCTCCAGGGGTCAAAGGTGAATACCCTTCGCTTGTTTGCGTAATCCAGGTCATTCCATTGTACATCCTGTTGGTGAAAACGGTTAAATATTCTCAGGAAAAAGATAGTTTAATGAAGACTCCAGCTGCCACATAAAATCAGTGAGTGCCTAAGACTTCTAAAGATATTTTCATTCAGTTAGACAGTTTGGCACATCAGCCACCTTATAAACAAATAATTAAAAAAGTAAACATTAAAATCATAAACATGAAAAACTGAGGACAAACTGCCTTCAATTCATTTTTTAACTATCATTAGAGTTACTGTTGTTACACATGGATCGTTAATGTTATCAATCTAAAATGAAAATTTATAATGTAAAATAAAATTTTGAATACTTTCTTAAACAAATGTATAAAGCAAATGCACAGATGGAGAATCTTCTATGAATTTCATACCATCGGAAAGTTTTCATCATGCATGCTTTGTGCAACCTTTCGGGTCGTATTAGTGGTCGTGTAACCCCAGCGGCACAGATGAAAGCCCAGCGACCAATAAGAAGGCATCATAGGATAGCCTGGGGACAGATACACGATAACTCTGAAACACACAAATGCATTCCTTCTTTTTCTGATGCCTCAGGACTCGTTCAAATGCACAAACGCTCACATGCTTTTACAAATTACTATTTTCAAACTTCACATCTCTTGTAGTAAGTATACATGCTTATTACTGCATGGACATGTGTTAGTGAATGTCAGCCAGACACTCATGCTGCATACCAATGATCTGAAGGTACTGTCGTATAACACTTTGAGGGTCAGGACCCAAGAAAATGTAGAGATCCAGGATTCCACCGGTGGACACCCAGGTGAGAGCAGGGGTCGGCTGTAGAATCACCTCTACAGAAACATTTGGGAAGTCAGTGAAATGGCATCAGATGCTAGAATCTGTTCTATGGAAAATGAATTCAAAAAGTGTGGGATGTTGAATCAGAGAGCTCAGTACCAATTGCATTGCTATTTAGAAGGAAAACTCCATGTGCTAAGCCATCCTCTTCCTGTACTATGTAAAATGGGTGGGAGCCATAGAGGTTGGCATCAGCCTGTGGGGAAAGACAGTGTCAACCTCATAAAGAAAGCTTACAAAAGACTGTTTAATATGAATGTCTGCTGCCAGACATATAGTCTAAATCGTTTGAGTATCTGTCCAGAAGGGGGCGCTCCTAACCTTTGAGTTTGACGACTGTTATTGAACCACTGCAATAGACTCACATGAGGTGCCATGTCTCTATTCCAGAGAGTCAGGGAAGTCCAGTTTAGATCCAAGAGGAGAGAGGTGTAATGTTCCCCAAGGCCAGACACAAAAGAAGAGGCCAGTGTGGTAGACAGCTGCAGGTACTGGTCCGCAAACAGCAGAGGAGCAACTGTGGTGTTCATACTAAACAGGCAGAGGATGTGTACAAACAAAAAATAAAGTGATTTAAACATATAAGTGAAATGAAAAAACTACCAGCACAAAATGATAAATATGAACAGAGATAACAGAGCAAATATGAACAAGCTGACTAAATAAGAGTAAGTTATTGACAGACACTATGATGAAACTCACTATATAGTCCATCCTCAAATACATTAAAAATGAAGTGAACTACTCACATCACCCTTCCATTGGATTTCCGTCGCACCATAAAGCCAAATGGGTCAGACTGGTATTCAGTGGTATAGAGGACACTCTGTGTATTGGCTTTGCTCTGAGGAACACCGCCTGGCAGATGAACTTCATACCGCTGAGATGATGGGTCCTTTAACTTCATAGAAAAAAAAGGTTGATAACTATTTTTCTTTGAATTGACAAAGTATGTAAAATAACAGAGGGTCCAATACTCAGTTTTTTCTCAAACTGTGGTGCCTGTCCTACTGGTGGGACTCTTTATTTGTGTATTTCATTTGAAAATTACTGGAAAAGTCAGCATAAATATTCATTCCTAGGTTAATTCAAGGACATTCAAGACAAACGTGCTTTTATAAAATAGATTTGTTGGACTATTTCAAACATAAAAATAAAGCAAAATAAAATTAAAATATTATCCTTGACTGTGTTGTCTTGATCACATGTTTGGGGATGAATGCTTACTGTGAGGTGGAAACAGTCTGCTGTCTCTTGAATGTCATCTAGTCTTAGAGTGGCGATATCTTTGGGGAGGTAGGAGGGGCTGGCACGAGTCAGTGTGGCACCCTGACCCCGAGGAGTAGGTATGAGGGGTCCCATTTTATAGCCAGGATACACACGGGGGTAAAAGCACCAGGGTGGTCCTGCGGAGTCAAGCAGAGGGGCGTAGCAGCATCCCCTGTCCTCACACTCGCTCTGGCTGAGCAGTTTGTCCCTGCCACAGTCAAACCGACTCTCTGGGGCCATGGCGCATTCACTGCCTCTGGAAATATTACATTTCTGGGATCTTTCAGGGTGTATACCCCGACTTGAATTGTTCTGTGGCTTTGCGGGATTATAAACAAGCCGTCCATGTGCCGTGATGTCATGTTGCTCATCCCGAACTGACCCAATCTGTCGTCGGGCTTCACTGGTGAAAAAGCGGTTCATGAACAAACAAGCTAATAAAGAAAATGCGAAGAGGAGCACGGCTACAGTGAAGTGAGACAACAGACCCATCGTGCATTGCTCAGTCTAAGGATCCTTAAATGAACTTTGCGCTGTCTTCATGAAAATATTCAGTGGTAGTAGGGTATGTAGTAGGTCATGTAGCTACATGTAGCAGTCCCAGTACGGTGTCCAGCGGTTATCTGTTCCCTCTAATCAAATTATCCGCAGTGTCGGAAAATAGACATTGTTGTGAAGTTGCGACACATTAAATCAAGACGTCTACAGTGAATTAGGTTAAAACATGCTTTCCGAAAACATCAAAAACATCAACATGAAGCAACATGAAGGCTAACGCAAAACTAGGGCAAGCATACTGGGACAAAAGTGATCAAAATAGCAATAGTTTAGATGAAAAACAGAAACCAGATGGTTATCTTTTATCATTAAAAACATTAATTATATTTCATAAAATAATTATAACTTACCTCCAAATCTGATTTCTGTATTGTACGAATGAGCAGTGGCAGTTACAACCCAAGTTCCAAAAAAAATTGGGACATTATTTAAAATGTGTATAAAAACAAAGTTTAATGATTTGCAAATCTCATAAACTCATATTTTATTCACAATAAAACATAGAAAACAAACTAAATATTTAAATTAGAATAACATAATGGGCACAACACAAGTCTTAAAAAGTAAGTGGCACTGAAAAGAGAAAGCTGGAGAAACATTTTGCAGCTAACTAGGTTCACTGGCAGCAGTAACATGACCAATATAAAAAGAGCATCTCAGAGTTTCTCAGAAGTATAGAAACCAGAGATTTACCAGTCTTAAAAACATATTAAAAAAATTACAGAATAATGTTCCTCAATGCAGAAAGTTTTACTTTGAGTATCTCCTCATCTACTATACATAATATCAAAAGATTTGGAGAAGATCTGGAGAGATCCTTATGTGGTCTCTTTATATTTTACTGTGTCCCAACTTTTTTGGCATTGGGTTTTCTCGTCAAAGGAGCATAGCTGGTTTTTATTTCACTTTTCATTTTCATATTGATATGCACAGACTATGTGACCAATTTAAGACTATTCTGTACACAAATTATCTGAATTATCAAGCCTGTGATGTAATGGCATTGTCCCATTAAGTCTGCGTTATTAGGTGATATTTGTTCCACTGTAAAATAATTCTTTTAGTTTGAGCAGAACTGTAGAAGCTGAAACTGAAAAAAGAAGTTTAATGTATTTAGTTCATTATTATTATTTTTATATATTATAAGGACATAAAAATGCAGAACTGGTGTTTGATGTTTTCTTGTTTCATCACAATGATTGACCGTCAGAATCTCCAGCGAGTACATCTGTTCCTCTACATGTGTTTCGAGAAGACACGTCCCTCCCACAAAGACCGCCAAGTGTTTGGTGAAACACACTTTCATAGGTTGTATATGTTGCAGAGTTGCATTAATGTGACTCATTTTCATTCCAACAACACTGGAATTGTCTACAGCTTCTTTCCCACATGAACCCTCTGCAAAGCTTTGCCATTTCTGGAAGTTTTTCTCTGATTCACAGATGCAGGTGATGTACTCATGACCTTCCATGTCTGTGAAAAACTCATAGGTGTGCAAGAGTGGTTTCTCAACTGGTGATTATAATAGAAATATGACGTGGAATGTACCTTTTGGCAAAATCTGTTTACAGATCAAAGACACAGACTCTCGGAGTAAAGTCATTTTTGTTTTGATCCAAGTCAAAACAAAACAAAAAAAGCAAGAATGATAAGGCTTTGATAGAGATTATGAAAAAAATGCAATACATTTTGTTTTTTGGTACATTAACAGCTTCTAACTTCCATTTTTCCCATTCTGATTTCCTTCAGGACCCACATTTTTTCTAAGATAGTTAACTCAAAGGTGCACAGTTCTTCATGTTACTTTTGCATTTATGCATCATGCAATAGACAAAACTTTTCACATACTTCATGAATTATCAGTCCCACACCCTCTGATGTAATGGAAGTTCATCTTCCAGTTAAGTCTGCATTAAAAGCTGACAGTTGTTCCAATGTTAAATCATAATTTTATTTTAATCTGGAGTGGAGATATCAAATTGAGAAGAAATGTCAAAGAATCAACAACAGAAAATCATAAATGGAAAAAGAGTTTAATGTATTAATTTTTTCTCTTTTTCTTTACATATTTTAAGAACACTTATAATGTAAAATGGAACACAATTTGACAACCATTGATATTGCTATGCATTCTGAATGGTTGCACGTTAGGTTTGCTTACATAAACATGTATAAGACAGCTTGTAAAATCAGTGTACAAATTGTCAACCAAGTATGAACTTCAGTCCTTCTAAACTAGAAGTACAAACAGGAAAACAGAGGAATTCAAAAACAACCAGAACCCTAAAAAATTACATTTAACAAGCTAAGGAATACATTTGTATTCATTTGTAAATTCAGAGTAAATATATAATTTTTTTCCCTTTATATAGTACACTTAAAAAGAACAATTTTAAGCTGAAATGACCCCAAAGTGCTTTCTAGGTGAGGCCAATATTATAACAAAGCAAGTTCAGTTGTATTTTTAAGAACCTTAAATACCTTCACGAATATAATCATGTTTTAAGTTTTGTTTTTTGACCAACTGACTAACAGTCCAAAGCTTGTGGGTTTTTCAGTCATCATCCACAATCTTTTCTTTCCCTTTGGAGTAAGTTGGATTCTAGGCCCACGCTTCAGCAAGTTGACAACCAACTACTTTTTCACAAGGATGTTGCAGGCAACAGGGCCTCTAAAGGTGAACCCCAGGTAGAAGGTGATGTTTTCATTACTATGAGGCACTGAAGGTACATAGAGAGGCAGGATATTGAACTTCTTTTTCTTAGGACCTTCAAGATAAACCACACGATCTTCAGTCCACCCAGAAACCCGCTTCAGCATTGTGGCAATCTCTGGCATCTTCCATGCCTCACCACTAAACCACTTCATGCGTTTCTCATTGACTGAGAACCACTTGGTGATTCTTTCAAACTTTTTCTTGTGGACAAACTTGTCCAATCCATTCCCATTGCCCAGAAAAAAATGGCTATAAATCCTTCTCTTCCGCTGAGGAATGTCTTTCATCTTGCTCCAGTAACCCTTTTCAAGGTGTTCAACTGCTGATTGTACAATTTCATATTTGGTTTCTTTCTCATGCTCTGTGTCGTCATCCTCTGGCCAGAATAGCAATGTAAGCAAGAACAGGGCACTTGGCAAACATTTCCTTTTATCAGATGGAAACTGACAACAAAGTGCTTGTAGATCTTTCAAATGAGCTACCTTGTGAGTTTGCGGTGACAGGCAGTTCAGAGAAATATGGGCCACAATGTAATTGACAATGTCCCTTTGACCGAATTTGGCTTTTAATGGATTACTGGGGTAGAGAGAAATTATATGCTCTAGAAGTTTTACTGCATCCCTCTGATCAGTTATCTTGGAAAGGATGGATGTTATATTGCCGCCACCAAGATGATAGATGATCATGCGTTTTTGGAAAGGAGTGAGGTTGGCTGGGATTGATTTACCATGCTGTAGGACTGCAGTGGAATACGCTTCACTGAAGTACTTTCCATACTCAGAGGATTTTTTTGCCAGCCATGTCAGTGGATGGCTTATTTTCTCCTCGGGACTTTCAGGTGTTTCTTCTTCATCTGCACCAATGTCTGTCTGGAAGTAACTCAGGTCCTCTGAAATCCACTCCAATGCATCCTGCATTGTCTTGTGAAGTTTTTTCAAACGGTTATGGAATGGTTCCCAAACATCTTCAACTTCCTCTGGGATGTAATCAGTTAACAGGTACTTCATACATTCTGCATGGCCATTGGATCTGTTTGCAAACACTTGTAATGAAGAAATCAGTTTGAGCAGGCTGCACCCAACCTCAACTTCGTGAAAAAATCCTGAAGTGTTGACATTTTCCATATCAGCATCAGCTGCTCTCTCACATTCTTGAAAACACTCAAGTGCTTTCAGTGCAGTTTCCACAGCATCTGCTGTGTTTTGCACCGTCTTTGGTACATTTTCAATTGCTTTACATTTTGCTTGGAACCATTTCTTATATACCTGTCCCTTTGTGTCAAGTATATAAGAGTTGTTGGGCAGCTGTTTAGCTGCTGTCTCTGCCCAGTGTTTAGCCTCTTCAAACTTTTCATAAGTATAATGAAGACGAGCAAGTTGTTGTGCAAAGAATGGATCATTATGGAAACGCTCGAATGCTTCCTTGAGCAACTCAATTGCTTTGTCTGGGCTTTTCTCATTTTCACACACATGCTCAATGAAAGGAGAGAAAAAGCTATCATATTTATCTCCTTTGCTTATCCTGGATCTCCGAATGAAAAGTTGTCTCAAAAATGTGAGATACTCATCTCTTCCAAATCTGTGCTCAAAGAGCACATCCTCGTGGAGCAAATCCATCGCCAAACTGCTTTGAGTTTGTTGGGGTCCCAGAAGTTGTTGAAGAATTTCTTTTGCAACAAGTGGGTGGATGATTCTGATTGATTCAATGTGCGTCTTGTCATCTCGAAGGTGCAAGAAGACTAGCTTAGCCTGATCACTTAGAGAGCTCTCAAACTCGTAGTGGCGAAACCTCTCCAAGTGGATCGTTAAGGCAAGCAAAGCTTCACAGTGCGATTGAGAGATGAAAGAGTTTTGAACATTTGTGTTCAGCAATGCTACATAGTGAATGAGTCGAGTGACAACAGAGTGACGGTCAATGTCTTGGAGCAGATGTTTCACAAACTGATGAACGTAAACCTCACTGAATCCTTCACTCATCAAAACAAATGTCAGAATGAATTGAGGTTCATATCTTTCCTCGAGTGCCTGCCGTTTTCCAGAAAACTTTCTCTTCTCTTGATCAGACAGTTTATGAGTGACAGACACATTCTGTAAAGGAGACTCCTTGCATCTTCTCTCTGGATCATGGGAGCGTCTGCAGCTCAACAAAATGAAACACAGGGTGCCATACTGGATTTGTTTAACATTAACTGCAACTTCTAATTCATTCCTGAGATCATCTAGATATTCTTTGTCTGAGTCTTCAGTGAGGAGCAGCACAGGAAGACATCTCTGTGGATCCTTTTCTTCATATTCTCTTAGTTCAACTGCATGTTGTGCAACAACAGAAACTGGATATGAGGGCTTCACAACTGCACACCTTAGACTTTTTCTGTTGTTCCACAGCACTTGTCTTGCCACAGTGCTTCCACCACTTCCTGGGTGATGGTAGATGTTTATGATATTCACTGGAGTCTGGTCTGCATTATATTTCAAGGCATCGTTGAGAAGTTTGGAAGTATCGTGATAAGCATCTCTTTCAATGACCTCTCCAGCATATTTGTTCTCAGCAAGCCAGAAATTCAACCAGGTCACTCTCCCACCATGGTAGAACTGGCGCTCAATGTTTTCTTTTTTCTCATTGATGAATTCTTTGCATGTTTCATTGCAATGATTGACCGTCAGAATCTCCAGTGAGTACATCTGTTCCTCTACTTGTGTTTCAAGACAACATGTTCCTTTCACAAAGACCGGCAAGTGTTTGGTGAAACACACTTTCATAGGTTGTATATGTTGCAGAGTTGCATTAATGTGGCTCATTTTCATTCCAACAACACTGGAATTGTTTAGAGCTTCTTTCCCACATGAACCCTCTGCAAAGCTTTGCCACTTATGGAAGTTTTCCTCTGATTCACAGATGCAGATGATGTCTTCATGGCCTTCCATGTCTGTGAAAAACTCATAGAAGGTGTGCAAGAGTGGTTTCTCAACTGGTGATGTTAATAGGAATATGACCTGGAATGTACCTTTTGGCAAAATCTGTTTACAGATCAAAGACACAGACTCTCGGAGTAAAGTCATTTTTGTCTTGATCCAAGTCATTTCGTCACATGAAGTTTCATTTCCTTTGAAGTCAGTATGGCCATTGCAAAAGATCCAACTAGTTTGATCAAATAAATGCAGATGGTTTGTGAATTCTTTGATGCTCGTGCCAGTGGATATTCTGTAGCTTTGCAAAAAATGCATGTTTGCAGCACGGTACTCAAGGTATCTACTGCAAAGACCTGATATCTTTGAGTCTGGGTCAAAGTCGAACACGCAGAAAATATTCATGTTAATCAGCCAGTCAATGTTACAAAGGTCATCAGGTTTGAATTTGTTTGTTACGAGTATGAACCATTTTTCCTTTTCAATGAATTTCTTACCACTGGTCATCAGCATGGTGAGTTTCCTTCCAAGGTCTTGACACACTTCTGGAGCAATAAGGAAATGATTTTTTTCTGCTTCTTCTCTTTGAGCATCACGATCTTTGACTCTTTGGTAAAAGTCACTTAGGTCCTTGTCACTCACTGGCTCCGTTTTTGAACCCACTCTTCGCAAAATCATCTCTTTCTCAAACTCTACTTTGTTTGTTGATTCTTTGAAGTTTGGCAGACGGACTGCATACACTTTGTTCTTGACAATACTTATTAATGGCACAATGTCAACCTCTACCACATATCGCTTTTCTGTACTTTGTCGATCTATAACCTCAATGAACCTTGGCGGTCGCACACACTGGCGTATGTGCTCTTTGTCAGAGGAGAAACTCCTTTCAATGTAGTCCAAAGCATCGACATAAATATCCTTGTCTGTTACAGGGATACCAGTTATCTCGCCGTGCACATATTCTCCATCCTCCTTGCTGTCCATCACACCAAAGTGTATTGTGCCATTTGATCTGATATTCATACAACCAGCTGCAAATTTAAGAACCTCTTTGGCAAACTTAGCTTGGAGTCTTGTGCGATCCAATGTAGCAGCTACAGCAAAAGACTTAAATTCGTGGCATGGCGATATCAGATTAAAAGCACCTGATTCAGGCTGCAGGATTCTGTGTTTCACATATAAAAAATCAATCCCTTCTTGATCAAATGGCCGTGGTTTACAGTCTTCCTTTGAGATTAACACACATTGTTCCTGAGAAGCGTGGTTCTCCTCAAAGACATCTTGCTCTGTCTCTGTAGTTTGTGCTGGAGGACCATCACTTACTGTTGAAAGAGACTGAACCAATTTCTGACTCCTCTTTTCCTCAAACTCAGTTCTTTTGGAACCAGTAGTTTTTTTCTTTTCTTGACATTTTTGCTGAGAGTTGATAAGCTCATCTCTTCTCTGAATAATCAAATGAGCAGGCCCTGACTTCATGTAGATTTTTGTTTTTAGAAAGTCCTCATTTAGTGTAAGTAGGATTTGTCCATTTACTTCTTCTTCATGGAGCTTTTCTATGTACTGTTCCTTCACTCCAATTGATCTTAGCCAGGTGCTTACTTCAGATTCAGTCCAATTCTTGGGTGACTGCTGAGGTGTGTCAGCTGCGAAAGGACAAAAAAGCAGAACAAAACATGAATTACCCTATGCATAAAAACATCAGTTAAATAATATGTGTGACAATAACTTTTTTTATTTATGACAAAAACTGACAATATATTATACTGCTTCTTTATTTTGAAATTCCTTGTATATTAAAACATTTTTTCGCCGTTCCGCCTAATCGCATTATGTATGTGGCGAGAGGCAAGCTGCATACACAGACATCCTTTTATAATAGCCCCTGTGCAATAGATGTGACATAGGCTTCATTCTATGAGAGGTAGCCCAGGACACAAAGAATTGGTTGCTTTTCCTAAACCCCTGAGTCCTGTTTAGCTAAATGCATAATGCGCAGACAGGACAAAGTGAATTAAGCCGCCTCTGGCTCTAATCAGCAAATGGCCGGTGGATGAAAAGCTGATAGCTCCAATGGTAGACTCCCTAACCTTAGACACAAAGGTAGGCTTAGGGCACAGAGCCACCTTTCTATAATTTGGGAAAAACTGCAGACAGGAACTGTGCATAGAGGTTCGCCTGGCCAAACCTCTATGCACAGCTGGTGCACTATTTCTGTATTGAGTGCCCATTCTCCATAAAGAAGATCTGGAGAGCAGATCTGCAGCAGTTTTCAGTGCCTACCAGCCCAGTTAAATACAAGTTCTTAATGAGACCAGCTTTCTGTTGCGAAACAGAGCAACCATTTGACCTGCTTCAACACACCAAGTGTGTTGAAGCAGGTCAAATGGTTGCTCTGAACTGCTTCAACACACCTGGTGAAAACCCTTGGGGCAAGGGCCGATCCCAAATGGAGGGTTTGATATTTGTAGGCTATGCCCTGGAAGACAAACCTTAGGAATTTCCTGTGTGCTGGACTAAAGCTTATGTGGAAATCATTCTGTAGATGTGAACCAGTCACTCCATCAAATAGATCAAAACAGCACATTTTGTGTTAACATTCTAAATTTGTAGTTTCTGAGATGAGAATTGAGGGAGCGTAAATCCAGAATGGGACAGAATGAGGAAATATCTGGAATAAAAGTCTAGATTAATTTCCTCTTATTGCCCCTCGGCTAAAGAGAGAGGAGATTTTGCTCTCTAAAGCCTTTGTGGCTTCCCCTGTAGCAACTGAACCCACGCCACTGAAAGTGGGTAGTTTTGTTGCAAACTGTAGTCTGTAATCCCTGGCAACAGTTGTTAACACCCATGGATTGACTGCACATGCATCTCTGGCAGCTAATGGACCTGGGGGATGTCTCAGGTGACAGACTGACCTCCACTTTCAGATTTTTTTTGTAAACATCCTTGACTCTATGCCTGGCTGTGGCCATGGTAGTGGCGTTTTTATTTATTTTTTTATCGCCCATAGAGGTCCAGAGAATAAGATCAGTGACGATAAATATCTCCACCCAAACTGTAGGAGTACCTTTATCCAGCAGGTGGCCCAAGTCCTGAAACAGCTCAGCCTGGTAGGCTGAGAGCAGGGGGAAGCAGTTTGAAGATGACTTTGAAGATGATGGAGAGGGGACAGCAGCACTAATACAGAACTGTCAGATTAGCATCTATAGGAATGTCTGAATTTAGCAGATGTAATGAGCTCTTTTGCCAACACTATATCTTCATTGTGCATTGATATTCTGCTTGTAAATAATGATATCTAACTATGTCACACATGGCTCAAGCCTTTTTAGATGTTTTTTTTGTTACTAATATTTGAATACACTTTGTGGGGAAAAAAAGATGTAAGCCTGTGATTCTGAGCTTACAAACAACTGATCTTTTTTTCTCACAGGACAGCCACTGCAAATATATGCTTTACAGAAGATTATGCTGTACCTTAAAGAGGATATAAGTAAATAGCTTACGTATTTAAAATTAGCTCAGTCTTAAAAATATGCAGCAATGATATTAATCAATTTAACACTGATGGGGAACATTTTTCTACAGATATATAATTTTTACTTTTGAAACTTTATGTACAATTTTCTAATAATACCTTTATGTGTATTGAGGTGTTTTCATAGTATTTTATTGCCTTTTCCTAAAAGAATGGTTTGAAAATTCCCCCACAACTTGTCATTTTCAGCTAATAATAAATCCTACTATATTAACAATACTTTATTAATAATAATAATAATAATGAATACCTACTATATTTTTGGTAATATAGTAGGTATTTATTCAACTAAAGAAGCTGTAACATTTAAAAGTTCTTAAGCCAGGAAGAAGGACAATATGGTGAAGATGTGAAGATGTCCATGTAAAGTGCATACATCTAAATATGTTTTAATCTGACTTAATTTTGTCATGTTAAGTTGGTGTAGTAGAGCAGTGATACCGGTCGTTTGGTACCGGGCCCCGAGAGTTGAGGCTCAGGTGTGAAATTTATGGTTTTCAGGGTTTTTCAGAGTTTTTATTGTTAACTTGGTTTCCCTGGGTCTTTTCCCGTGTTTATGCGAAATGTTTACGCGTTACCATAGCAACCAGAGAGCATGTTGTATTTATCCGTGACACCTTAAAGGCCGGTCGGTGAAAATATTGTCTGACATTAAACCGGTCCGTGGCGCAAAAAGGGTTGGGGACCGCTGTAGTAGAGGATGATGTTTGTACTAAAGCAGTTACCATAGCTCAGATTTAGCAAATAGTTAGTCATTTTCAGCTGTCTGGTTATTATACACTGATGATAAAGCCAGTTAAACATGGAATGTTTAAAACAACAAAATACAATTAGTCTACAGAAACCTAAAAGTATCATGTATGTAAAAAAAAAAGAAAAAGAAAAAAAAGGGATCTCATAAAAACAAACTTCACTCACCCATGATTTCCTTTCTTGTTTTGTCACACATCAGTATTGGTTTTTACTTATCATCACATTCCATCTGTCAAAAAGAAAAACCGTCACATTAAGTCCTGTATTATTTTTGCTGGGTCATTTATGTTGTCAAATTTTATCATTAACTTTTGAAACTGGAACTGACTATAACTTTAGTAAATTTTATCTTTCCTGATAGAGTTATTGTACCAAATGTCTCCTGAATCCAATGTGAAATACTGTCAGATTTTACATTAGAATTTACACATTACAAATATTCAAGAATAGAGCTTACTGATATAGGATCTTTAAGGCAGAATACTAGAGAAAAAAAACTCACGCAGTGTTGTGTAATTTATTATTAGACACTAATGTATAGTATAAGGTGCATGTTAACCTTCATCTGATGAACATATATTGCATTCATGGACTACCAAAGGTAATTAATGTCGTCTAAGAAAACATAGATTATTATTATTTTTGCTACTTTTTGTTTCTTTACATATTTTGTCAACCAAAAATCTGTACTAGTTTTCATGAGTTTACATTTGCATTTTAATGATGAACTAATCTGGGTCATTTAGACTCCAATATAAAATAACTGAAATAAAAACACAACCAGGCAGCCCAGAGTCAAAATCTATCCAGTGTGCTGGGTCTACCCCGAGGCCTTCTCACAGTGGAACATTCCTGACAGACGGAAGGCTTCAACTGGCTCTTTCCAATAAAGAGGAGCAGCAGCTATACTCTGAGCCTTTCCCGAATGACCAAGCTCCTCGTCCTATCTCTAAGATAACTGCTGTCGCTTTTGTCTGCAGTCTCATTCTTTCAATCACTATCCACAACTCATGATCATTGGTAAGGGTAGGAATGTAGATGGACTGTAAATCGACTGTTTCCCGCTCGCACTTCACCACCGCAAACCAGTACAGT